>NW_017671111.1:322721-327741 GCF_001879085.1 Nicotiana attenuata
TGGTTCGTTACGTACCGTCCCTACCTACGTAGGGAGGGGGGTGTTAAGATTTATATTGTAAATATAATTAACATTGTACTCCTCTTCTTCCTTTTCTATTTTTTCCAGCAGTTAGCTAGCATTTCCGATAGTTAGTTATAGTTCTAGTAGTTAGTTAAGTACTGTTCATTCCATTTGTTAGTTAGACGATAGTTGAAGGTTGGGTACTTGCCCACTTAGTTGCTTAGTTGTTGCTTAGCTGTCATTAGTTAGGTGGTCGTATATATACTTGCAGCTAACACATAATGAAGTTTAGTTTTCTCTTCTCAATCATCAGAAATTTCTCTCTTTCCTCTCGAACTTCGATCATGTAACTGCTTCCGCCATTGTTGGTTGTGAAGCTAATTGAGCTCGTGCATCCTTGAGTTTGATATAACCCGATACGATGGATCTCTATTTGCGTTGTGTGTATCTCACAGTTATACACAACCTTGTTACCTAGGGGTGATCTCTTTGTTTGATAATTAGTTTCAAGGCATCTTTTAAGCGTGGATGAAGTGGAGGTTAGCGTCGGGAGTCCTGTGTAACAAGAAATTGCCACCGTTACTAAAAGGTATGTTTTATAGAGCAGTGGTTAGGCCTGACATGTTGTATGGGACTGAGTGTTGGCCGGTTAAGAACTCACACATCCAGAAGATAAAAGTAACAGAGATGAGGATGTTGAGGTGGATGTGCGGGAATACAAGGATGGATAAGATTAGGAATGAAGAAATTCCAGAGAAGGTGGGCGTGGCCCCCATGGAGAACAAGATGCGGGAAGCAAGACTCAGATGGTTCGGGCACATTCNNGGTGGGACACGGAGGAGAGGTAGAGGGCGACCTAAGAAGAATTGGGGAGAGGTGATCAGGCAGGACATGGCGCGACTTAGGATTGCTGAGGACATGGCCTTGACAGGAAATTATGGAGGTCGAGCATTAAGGTTGTAGGTTAGGGGGAAGTTGTGAATATTTCTACAGCGCACTAGAGTGAGATTAGCCAGTTAGGAGTTAGTTTTAGGATGCTAGTGGTCATCTACTGATGCAAGACTTTATCTGCTGGTTATTATTATACCTTCCATCTATTTTGTATTTATTATATTGCTGTTATTTTATTATGATTCTATTGAAGGTACTAATATATCGTCTCTTGTTGCTTTCTTGAGCCGAGGGTCTCCTGGAAACAGCCTCTCTACCCCTCGGGGTAGGGGTAAGGTCTGCGTACATATTACCCTCCCCAGACCCCAGTTGTGGGATTATACTGGGCCGTTATTGTTGTTGTTGTTGTTGTATAGCCCATTCCTAGCAAAATTGTATTCTCAATTAGGTCTCTTTATAGCCCATTCCTCGCATAATATGTGTTTTTCTTGTTCTCTAGGCTATATGATTTGACAAATATCCTCTCTTTATAGTCAATATGAATTGAAATGATTACATTACTGTCTTATTTATATTGTCTATCAACCCAGACTACCCATTGCTCTCTCGTGATAAAATTTTATGTTCTTAAGTTTCTTTAAAAATTTCAATTGTTTTGGTGTCTAATTCATGGTTTTAGGTGCTATTTTGATGTTTTAATCTCGCAAGCGAGTTTGTATAATGTTATTACACTTGTGTTCATGTTTGATTTGGATCCCGAGGGGCTCAGGTGAGTTTCGGATAGGCTACAGACCATTTGAACTTAGAAAAACTATGCTGGTTTTGGCTTCTACCGGTGTCTAGTGAATTCTTCTTCACGATCGTGAAGATATACGCCCGATTGCGTAGAGTAGTTTGGGACTAGGGGAGGTTTTTCTCCATGTGAATGCGAGGCTGTGTACACGAACGCAAAGCTGTGGTGGGACCACCCCTCGCGAACGTGACCAGCACTACGCGAACGCAAAGAGTAAGGGGCCTGGGAGGGGAAACTGAGGTTTGCTGTATGCGAACGCGAGTCCTGGATCGCGAACGCGAAGGCCTGCGGGGAGAAGCTTTCGCGAACGCGTGAGGAAACTCGCGAACGTGTAGGACATTCTGGCTGCAGTGCTTCGCGAACGCGGCAGGCCCTTCGCGAACACGAAGAAGGCCTGACGCCCAGTCTATTAAATATCCCAAATACGGGATTTCACCCATTTTTCACCAATTCCATTAGAGCTCGGCCAAGAGGCAATTTTGAAGAGAAATTTCATCACCCTTTCATAGGTTAGTATACTTTAACTTGTTTTCTTCTATTTTCATCAACACCCATTAACTTCTAACCGTAATCTATGTTCTTTCATGGTAGAAAATTATGGATTTGGGAAGAATTATGGGTTTTTGTAAATTTGGGATTTAGACCTCAAATTGAGGTCGGATTTCAGCATAATCGGGCTCGGGGGTGAATGAGTAAATGATTTTTGTTCCGAATCTCGAATTTTGACCAAGCGGGCAGGGGGTTGACTTTTGTTGACTTTCTGGAAAAGTGTAAATATCTTAACTTTATATATTGCTATTGATTCCCTAGCATTGGTTGTTGATCTTAAGTCGATCTTGGTTAGATTCGATTGGTTCGGAGGCGAATTTTAGAGGAAAGGCCTCGGTTGAGCTTTGATTTGCTTGCGGAAAGAGGTAAGTGTTGGGTCTAACCTTGATTTGAGGGGATTAGGAACCCTTGAGCTATGTGCTATGTGAATTACATGTGTAGCGGCGTATATGCGAGGTGACGAGTGTATATACGTCATCAAATTACTTATTTCCATACTTTTCCGTATTTCATTAATTACTTTATTCTATGTCTTAAGTGTTACATGCTTTAATTGCTTCCTATGCCTTAACTTGCTACTTCTCACTTATTTCTCTCATATTAAAATGTTCGTTTCTTCTATTCTCCCATGATTAATTGCTACTTGCCATAGTTGTCTTACTTGTACACTTCAATTGTCATATATTTGTCTCGTCTTGCTGCTTTGTATTAAATTGTAGCATTTCTTGATTTGGCACGAGGTTCCTTTATGGCTTTGCTTTCATATTCTTTATACATAGAGACTTGTGAACTGAGTTGTTGAATTGATTACATTTATTGATTTTGTATTTATGGATCGGGTTGCACGCCACAACGGATTTTATATGTGATTTAATATGGTGAAATAAGGGAGGATTATGATATTGATTCTGATTATATGGTGGGATCGGGTTGCACGCCGCAACGGATTTTACATATTATTCTGATATTGATATGGTGAAATAAAGGAGAATTGTGTTTGTACGATAGGATCGGGTTGTGCGCCGCAACTGATTGTGTGTTTTGTATTCATTGTGCAGTGTGTTAGCTTTCGGTGTTTTTGTACGAGATTTTGATGACTGGTATTTCTGGTTTTATTGATTTCGAGAGTTGAGTTTACTTTCATAAGTTAACTGCCTTATTTTTCCTGTGTTTCTTTCATGTTATTATTGTTATACTGCAGATAGGTTATTGTAAGTGACCCGCCTTAGCCTCGTCACTACTTCGTCGAAGTTAGGGTCGGCACTTATAGAGTACATGGGGTCGGTTGTACTCGTGCTACACTCTGCACTTCTTGTGCATATTTTGGAGTCAGTCCTAGCGGCGGTCAGTATATTGCTCGAATTGATTGCCAGATTGGAGATTTGAGGTACAACTGCTCGGCGTTCGCAGCCTTGAAGTCCCCTTCTACCTTATCCTAGCTGTTTATTTCATTCCATACATCTTTACTTTCATTCAGACTATTATCTGTATTATTCTAGTCGCTCGTGCACTTGCGACACCAATTCTGGGAGTGTATCTAGATATTGCATTTATCATGGTTTCTCTTGCTCTATTTCAGTTTATTCAGCTTAATTGGTATCAGTTAATTTGATTTGTAAAAAATGGCTAAAAACTATTCTAACGTTGGCTTGCCTAGCAAGTGAAATGTTAGGCACCATCACAGTCCCAAGGGTGGGAATTTCGGATCTTTACAAGTTGGTATCAGAGCACTAGGTTGCCTAGGCCTCACGATTCACGAGCAAGCTTAGTAGAGTCTAGATGATCGGTTTGGAGATGTCTGTACTTATCTTCCAGAGGCTATGGAGTTTAGGAAAAAAATCACTTCTTTCTTTCTTTGTCGTGTGATTCTATTCTATCATTGATGATTGAACCATTCTATTCTTGTTCTCTCGCAAATGGCGAGAACAGCACTGCATCTACATCCGGACAGGAGCCAGAGCCCCATATGGCAGCTACTACCACGCGCAGAGGTCGAGGCTGAGGCCGTGGCAGAGCTCAGCCCAAAGCTCGAGCAGTAGCACCCGCAGTGTAGCCCCAGGTAGATTTTGAGGAGGAGGTTCCAGCTCAGACTGTACCCATCGTACTAGCTCAGGTTCCAGAGGGGTTCATAGCCACTCTAGTGCTTCGGGATACTCTAGTCCGTTTGGTGGGCCTTATGGAGAGTGTGGCCCAAACCGGTACCTTTCCGGTGGCACCAGCCATCTCTCGGGCTGAGAGGAGCACAGACTCCCGCTACTCATACCCCGGAGCAGGTGGCTCCCCAGTATCAGACTCCAGCAGCTCCGCCAGTTTGGGTGGTTCAGCCGGTTATTGTGGCATAGGCCGGTGATAGGCCCGCCATGTCTTCTGAGGCCCTGTTGAGGTTGGATAAATTTAGCAAGCTCTTCCCTGTTCACTTCAGTGGTGCATCTTCTGAGGACCCACAAGATTACCTGGATCGTTGCCACGAGGTGTTGTGCAACATGTATAGTTGAGACCAACAGGGTCGATTTTGCAGCAATTCAGATGACTGATTCCTCCAAGAGGTAGTGGAGAGATTACGTGTTGACTAGACAAGCTGGGTCGCCTGCACTTACCTGGGATTAGTTCTCACAACTACTTCTAGAGAAGTTCATTGCTGTCACTTTGAGAGAAGAGTACCGCAGGCAGTTCGAGCGTCTTCAGCAAGGTAGTATGACTGTTACCTAGTACGAGACTCGATTTGTGGATCTAGCTCACCATGCCACTATCTTGCTTCCGACTAAGAGGGAGAGAGAGAGAGAG
>NW_017671111.1:327761-328796 GCF_001879085.1 Nicotiana attenuata
AGAGAGAGAGAGAGAGAGAGAGAGAGAGAGAGAGAGAGAGGAGATTCATTGATTGGATCCCTTTCACAATCATGCTACAGATGGCCATGGAGTCCGGAAGTGATTATTTCTTTCCAAATGGCCGTAGATATTGCTAGACGGATTGAGATGGTTCGTGCTCAAGAGAGGGGGCCGATGTCTCATAACAGGCCTCGTCATTCCGGTAGTTTCAGTGGTGCCTCATCTGGAGGCAGGGATACTTTTGGTAGAGGCCATTCTCCCAGGCCATTTCAGTCTGCGCTTCAGGCATCTCACGGTGCTTTCGGGAGTCGTGGTCCTTATGTGCCTTGCTCTGGGCAGCCAGCCTACAGTGCACTATCAGCTCCTATTAGTATGCCTCTGATTCAGAGTTATCACTGTGGTTATCCGAACCATTTGGTCAGCGTCAGCACCCGTTTGGGATGCTCAAGGATGGAAGCTCAACTTTGACTACAAAACATGGGCTGAGAGCAAAGAGTTCCATGTTGGAGATAAGCTCAGTATGTTCTTATATTTATATACGTCTAATGCGATCATGTCAGTAATGTGTTGTTTCTCATGTTATTAATCCACTCTTTATATATATATATATATATATATATATATATATATATATATATATTATAACAGTTACATGCATCTCTTAGGTGACTTGATACCGAGGAAGTTTTTTCCAAACATGCACATATGATACCGTTGCATTCGATATCGATGAAAAGGTGTCGTACATGCTTATCAGTTGTAGTCATTAAGGGGTAAATTTCATAAAGGATTATATAATTATGATTTTTTTTCATCAAGTCATATAACTTTGTATTGACACACAAAAATCATAAAACTTTTACTAATGCACGCAAAAATCAAAGTGACCAAAAAATACAACTTTTCAGTATTATTTTAATTTCTTATTCCACAATTTTTTTGTTTTTTATTTAAGTCTAATAAATAATAATCCAATTAAAATAGGAAGACTCAACCCGAACCCGACCCACCCAACTATATATATATATATATATA
>NW_017671111.1:328816-355633 GCF_001879085.1 Nicotiana attenuata
ATATATTCCTATTTTAAAGAAAAAACTATAAAAATGATCGGTCGGCCGAAACTAATTGCTTTCGTTAAATAAAAAATATATGGAATATGCATTTTCTATATGCATTATCGGCTATTATTTTTTGGAGCGGCTAAAAATATGTATTTTCCCTATTTTAATTGGACTTTTATTTATTAGACTGAAAATAAAAAATAAAAAATGTGAAATAAGAAAATACTACCAGAAAATTATATTTTTTGGTCACTATGATTTTTATGTGATGTCACGACCCAAAATCCACTAAGGGTCGTGATGGCGCCGGACACCGCTGTCAGGCAAGCCAACCAATTACTTAATTAAACTCCAATTTTAACAATTTTAAAAACCACGATTTTCCTTTAAATTTCATAAGTAAAAAGAAACTGTTTCAACTCAAATTAAATACTAGCAATCAATACAAAATATTTAAAAACCATCCCAGAACTCGGTGTCACAAGTGCATGAGCATCTACTGATAAGGAAATAAAATACAATACAACATCCGTCCGGAATACAATGGACAGAAAGAAAATACAATTTGCTGGAAGGGACTTTACTAGCTGCGGGCCGCCTCGAATAATGCAACTCACCTAGTCCCCGATTCATCCGTGCTGCTATGCCCAGTGGGCTGCTAGAGATAAATATACACGTGCAACAAAAATGCACAGAAGTGTAGTATGAGTACGTAAACAACGTGTACTCAATGAGTATCCCGTCTAATCTCGAAGAAGTAGAGACGAGATGGTCAACTTCGACACTTACTAGAGGTCAATTGACAATATACTAAAAATGTGAGGAAATCATGGATTTATATAGCAGTCCTAATTCACGAAGCCAGAAAACAGGTAAACTCCTTCAACAAATAATCAAGGAATTTCAAGGTTTACTCTTTATTATCTTATCAATTTATATCAAGCCACGAAGGGCACAATTCACATTTAAAATTCTCAAGAAACAATATAACATGCGCAAATCACATCGAGGCGACGGCCCGATCCAACAGAAATAAACTGTGCACTTGCCGAGGGTCGACGGCACGCCTATAGATGCATCTATTTAATCTCCGAGGCGTTCGGCCCGATCCATAAATAAACACATACCCTGCTCGCGAATCATGCATGCAACGCAGGTACACATAGAGATACATGCTTAACCAGTCAATTAAGAACTTATCGGGAATATTTATCCAAATAAAATAATTTCTCTTTTTAACAATTCAGGAAAAATGATGTTTAATCTCCTTTTAAATTCATTTACTAATCCAAGGTGATTTAAGCAATTCAAGCTATCAATAGGTTCATAAATAATCCAAGTATAACGTGCTTTTGGGCCCTAACTACCCGGACAATGGTATAATAGTAGCTACGCACGGACTCTCGTCACCTCGCGCGTACGTAGCCCCCACAAATAGGAGCACATAATCAATTATTTCACCTATGGGGACAATTCCCTCTTACAAGGTTAGAAAGGAGACTCACCTCGCTCCGAAGGTCCAAACCGGCATTCCACTCCCTTCCGAAGACTCTAATTGATGCACCACGCTCCAAAACCAGCCAACGGTTACGCAAATCCACTAATATATGCTCAATTAATCATTACAATCTAATTTATAGAAATTCCTTACTCCGATCAAAAAGTTGCCCAAAACGCCCTCGGGCCCACGTGCCCGGATGTCACGACCCGGATTTCCCACCATCCGGAGTCGTGATGGCGCCTACTATCGGAGCTAGGCAAGCCAAACCTTTTAATCATTTTCTGATAACACCCCAACAATGATAATAATACGAGTCATTTAAATAAAAGCGGAAGTCTTTAAAACATAGATAACTGAAAATCCAAAATGCAGAAGTTTAACTTTTCTCTACCCAAGACTGGTGTCGCTATCTCACGAACTACTAAAGAGTGCTACAAACAAGTTTGAATAGAAATACATGAATGTCTGTCATCGGTACAATGAAAACAAACTGAAAACATAGAAAGGGACTCCGGCCTGCGAACGCCAGCTAGGCTACCTCGTAAGTCCCTGGACTGAAGTCAGCTCCCGATCAATATCCTACTGCTGTGGTCCAAAAGCTGCTCCGGTACCGTAATCTGTGCAAAAGAGCACAGAAGTGTAGCATCAGCACAACCGACCCCATGTGCTGGTAAGTGCCAGGCCTAACCCCGGCGAAGTAGTGACGAGGCTAGACAGGACTACCAAACCAACCTGTGCAGTTCAATATATATATATGCAATAAAAGGAAAGAACAAAGAAATTAAACAGTTAAGAGGGAGGGAAGCATACTATGGGCAGTACAGTCCGGATATAAAGTCAACAATTTAAGTAAGAAACAGGGCAATAACAATAATTAATGAGAGCAGGAAAATCATAAGTTGCACGGCATCAACCTTCGTACTTTTACCCTCATTCTCACCAAAAGCAATCAAATAAAGTGCACGGCATCACCCTTCGTGGTTTCCCTCACATAACTCTCATATCATGGCACGGAATGATCCTTCGTGCAATTATAATCAAATCAGAGCACGGAATGTCCCTTCGTGCATAAATAATCAAAACATGGCACGGAATGACCCTTCGTGCAAATATAATCAAAACATGGCACGGAATGACCCTTCGTGCAAATATAATCAAAGCATGGCCCGGAATGACCCTTCGTGCAAATATAATCAAAGCATGGCACGGAATGACCCTTCGTGCATTATCACTCTTCCTCACCCAAACAGTAATCACAACCAAACGGGGCGAGGGGATAAACAAATAATAAGAAATGTCCCGGCAAGGGAATTACACAATTATCAGCTAAATCCCGACAAGGGAGCAACAACAATACTCTCACATCCCGGCAAGGGAGATAATCAATGTACTCAAACCATCCCGATAAGGGATTAATCATATCACTTTCTATTTCTTTCATTTCTTACTCAATAGCCTTTTTATCATTCGAGCCAACGCTCCGAAGAATTTACAATTCATAATTATTCCTCATACTCTTCACATTGCATAGAATTCATCAATTAACATGGAAGAGTCATAACAATATTAGGGTAAGTACATACAAGGACCCACGGTCATGCTAGACACCGGTGTATAGATACTCGTCACCATGCCTATACACCGTACTCGATCATTTAGCAATTAGCAAATAATAACACTCTAATCCTATTCCTTCAAGCCAAAGTTAGATCAAATACTTACCTCAAATGCTCCAAAATCAACTCAAGCCTCTAGTATAGCTTTACCCCTCGAATTCGGCTCCAACTCAGTCAAATCTATGAAATAATGATTTTACAATATTAATAATAGCTAAAACGACTAAACCCAATGCCTAAATATTAATTTCTAAGCTTTCTACCCAAAATTTCAAAAATCAACCCCGGGCCCGCTTGGTCAAAACCTGAGGTTCGAACCAATTCCATGTCAGCCATTCCCCCACGAGCCCGAATATACAATTTGTTTTCAAATTCGACCCCAAAACGAGGTCTAAATCAAAGAAAATTGAAAACCCCTAATTCTACCCTTTTCCCCCAATTTACACCTTAAGTTACATGATTTAGGTCTAGGAATTTGATAAATGATGATAGAAAATGAAGAAAACGAGTTAGAAAATACTTACCCAAGAAGCTTTGGTGAAGAATCGCTCTAAAAGTCACCTAGGGGCTGTGGAGAAGAAGAGCTCGTGTGAAATTTGGGAATAATCCCGTAACTATTCTGTTTTTAGACTTTAAAAATCGCTGGGCAAAAATGCCCTTCGCGNTAACAATATCAGAATAAGTACAAACAAGGACCCACGGTCATGCTAGACACCGGTGTATAGATACTCGTCACCATACCTATACACCGTACTCAATATTTAGCAAATAGCAAACAACACCCTAATCCTATTCCCTCAAGCCAAAGTTAGATCAAACACTTACCTCGGTCCAAAGAATAGCAATCAATCCTCAAATACCGCCTTTTCTCTACAATCCGACTCCGAAACAATGGTATCTAGGCATAATTAATTCAATAATACCAATAAAGACTCAATGGTAACATCCCATAGCCTAGATATTAATTGCCTAGCATTCTTCCAAAAATACAAAAATTCGACACCGGGCCCACATGGTCCAAACACGGGGCTCGGACCAAAACCTAATCACCCATAACCCCACGAGTTCAAATATGCAATTTGTTTTAAGATTCGACCCCAAATTGAGGTTGAATCACCCAAAATTACACAAAACCTTAAACTCTACCCTAAAACCCCAATTTTCTACTTTGATTTCATGTTTTTAGGCCTAGGAATTCACTAATTAATGAAGAAAAACGAAGGAATTAGGTGGGGAATTACTTACCCAAGTGACCTTGAAGAAGGGAGGCTTCAATGGGGTCCTAAGGCTTGAAGGAGAAGGGAGCTCGTGAGAAAAAGTGAAAGAAAATCCCGTAACTATTCTGTTTTTAGACTTTAAAAATCGCTGGGCAAAAATGCCCTTCGCGTTCGCGGGAAAGGGGCCGCGTTCGCAAAGGGTTAATTCAACTGATCATCGCGTTCGTGATGAGGAGGCTGCGAACGCGAAGAGAAAGACTGTGGGGGTCCAGGGAAATGCTCTACGCGAACGCGTGGGGTGACTCGCGAACGCGGTGAGGGAGGAACTGAAGCTACACGAACGCGGGAATCAGTCCGCGAACGCGAAGAATGGGACCTGGCCAGCATCGCGTTCGCGTAAGGCCTATCGCGAACGCAAAGAACAAATCTGGCCTGCAACAGCTGAAGAAAACCTGCTATATTTCTAAGTGCAAAACCACCCCGAACCACCTTCGGATCACTCCCGAGCCCTCGGGGCTCCTAACCAATCACATACACTAACTCAACAACATCCTACGAACTTAACCGTGCGATCAAATCGCCAAAATAACATCATAAACGAGGAATCAAACCTCAAAATCAACACTTTTCATTCTAACTTCATAAACTTCAAACTTTAGATATTTAGGTCCGAAACACGTCAAATGACGTCCGATTTCGACCAAATTTCACAGAAAGCGCTTAAACCATATATAAGACTTGTACCGGGTGTCGGAACCAAAATACGAGCCCGATACCACCGTCTTTTAATCAATTTTCATTTCCATTTTCCTTAATAATTTCAGAAAAACAATTTCACAGAAAAATTCTTTTCTCGGGCTCTAGACCTCGTAATTCGACTCCGGGCATATGCCCGAGTCCCATATTTTTCTACGGACCCTCCGGGACCGTCAAATCATGGGTCCGGGTCCGTTTACCAAAAATGTTGACCGAAGTCAACTGTAATCATTTTAAAGCCACATTTTGAAATTTTTCATAGAATTTAACATATAATCTTTCTGGCTACGCGCCCGGACTGCGCACGCAAATCGAGGCAACTAAAGGTAAGGTTTTCAAGGCCTCGGAAGCACGGAAAAAGAGAGAAATCCGGTGATGACCCTTTGGGTCGTCACATTCTCCACCTCTAAAACAACCGTTCGTCCTCGAACGGACAAAAGAAAGAAGTACCTGAGTCAGGAAATAGATGAGGATAGCGGCTCCGCATATCAGACTCGGACTCCCAGGTCGATGCCTCAGGAGGCTGACCTCTCCACTGGATACGCACTGAAGGAAAACTCTTCGACCTCAACTGTTGAACCTGCCGGTCTAGAATGGCTACCGGCTCCTCCTCGTAAGACAGATCCTTGTCCAACTGGACAGTGCTGAAATCTAACACGTGGGCTGGATCGCCGTGATACCTCCGAAGCATGGACACATGAAACACCGGATGCACGGCTGACAAGCTGGGCGGCAAGGCAAGTCTGTAAGCCACCTCTCCCACACGATCGAGGATCTCAAATGGGCCAATGAATCTAGGTCTAAGCTTGCCCTTCTTCCCAAATCTCATCACGCCCTTCATGGGCGACACTCGGAGCAAGACCCGCTCACCAACCATGAAAGCTACATCTCGAACCTTACGATCCGCATAACTCTTTTGCCGCGACTGAGCCGAACGGAGCCTGTCCTGAATGATCTTAACCTTATCCAAGGCCTCCTGAGCTAAATCTGTACCCAATAACCGAGCCTCTCTCGGCTCAAACCATCCGATTGGAGACAGACATCGCCTACCATACAACGCCTCATATGGAGCCATCTGAATGCTGGACTGGTAGCTATTGTTGTAGCCGAACTCTGCTAAAGGCAAAAATTGGTCCCACGAGCCTCCAAAATCAATGACATAGGCTCGGAGCATATCCTCCAATATCTGAATAGTCCTCTCGGACTGGCCGTCCGTCTGAGGATGGAACGCTGTGCTCAACTGAACCTGGGTGCCCAACTCCTGCTGAACTGCTCTCCAGAAGCGCGAGGTAAACTGCGTACCCCGGTCCGAAGTGATAGATGCCGGCACACCATGAAGGCGCACAATCTCCCGAACATAAATCTCAGCTAACCTCTCGGATGAATAGGAGACTGCTACAGGAATGAAATGCGCTGACTTGGTCAGCCTATCAACAATAACCCATATCGAGTCGAACTTCTTCCGAGTCAACGGAAGTCCAGTAACGAAATCCATGGTAATCCTCTCCCACTTCCACTCGGGAAGCTCAATCCTCTGAAACAAACCACTAGGCCTTTGATGCTCATACTTGACCTGTTGGCAGTTCAAACACCGAGCCACATATGCAACGATATCTTTCTTCATCCTACGTCACCAATAATGCTATCGCAAGTCCTGGTACATCTTTGCGGCGCCTGGGTGAATAGAATACCGAGAACTATGGGCCTCCGCTAAGATCAACTCTCGAATCCCATCGACATTGGGCACACACACTCGCCCCTGCAACCTCAAAACACCATCATCATCTAAGGTCACCTTCGTGGCACCTCCACGCTGCACCGTGTCTCTCAGGACACACAAATGGGGATCATCAAACTGCCGATCACGGATACGCTCCAACAATGAAGAACGAGCGATCGTGCAAACTAACACTCTGCTAGGCTCAGAAATGTCCAACCTCACAAACCGATTGGCCAAGGCCTGAATATCCAAAGCAAGCGGTCTCTGGCTGACCGGAACATAAGCAAGACTACCCATGCTGGCGAACTTCCTACTCAATGCATCGGCCACCACATTGGCTCTCCCCGGGTGGTACAAAATAGTAACATCATAATCCTTCAATAGCTCCAACCACCTCCTCTGCCTCAAGTTCAACTCCTTCTGCTTGAACAAGTACTGCAGACTCTTGTGATCAGTGTACACCTCACACGTCACACCATATAGGTAATGCCTCCAAATCTTCAAAGCATGAACAATGGCTGCCAACTCTAGATCATGAACCGGATAATTCTTCTCGTGGATCTTCAACTGCCTCGAAGCATAAGCAATGACTCTGCCATCCTGCATCAATACCGCACCAAGCCCAATACGGGAAGCATCACAATAAACTGTATAAGGCCCTGAGCCTGTGGGCAAAACCAATATCGGTGCCGTAGTCAGAGCTGTCTTGAGCTTCTGAAAGCTCGCCTCACACTCGTCTGACCATCTGAACTGGGCACCCTTCTGGGTCAATCTGGTCATCGGGGCTGCTATGGATGAAAACCCCTCCACGAACCGGCGGTAATAACCTGCTAACCCCAAGAAACTCTGAATCTCAGTAGCGGATGCTGGTCGAGGCCAGTTCTTGACTGCCTCAATCTTCTTCGGGTCCACCTGAATACCCTCTGCTGATACGACATGACCCAGAAATGCAACCGAACTCAACCAGAACTCGCACTTCGAGAACTTAGCATATAACTGACTATCCTTCAGAGTCTGAAGAACCACTCTGAGGTGCTGCTCGTGCTCCTCCTGGCTGCGGGAGTACACCAGAATATCATCAATAAAGACTATCACGAACAGGTCCAAGTAAGGTCTGAACACTCGGTTCATCAACTCCATAAATGCGGCTGGGGCATTGGTCAACCCAAACGACATGACCAGGAACTCATAATGCCCATACCGAGTGCGGAATGCTGTCTTAGGGACATCAGACGCCCTAATCCTCAGCTGATGGTAGCCAGATCTCAAGTCTATCTTTGAAAACACCTTCGCACCCTGAAGCTGGTCAAACAAATCATCAATCCTCGGCAGTGGATACTTGTTCTTTATCGTCACCTTGTTCAATTGCCGGTAATCAATGCACATCCTCATCGATCCATCCTTTTTCTTCACAAATAACACTGGCGCACCCCAAGGAGAAACACTAGGCCTGATAAAACCCTTCTCTAGCAAATCTTGCAGCTGGTCCTTTAACTCCTTCAATTCTGGCGGGTCATGCGATACGGCGGAATAGAAATGGGCTGCGTGCCTGGGGCCAGATCAATACAGAAATCGATATCCCTGTCGGGCGGTATACCCGTCAGGTCTGAAGGGAAAACCTCGGGGAACTCCCGAACAATAGGAACAGAGTCAATAGAAGGAACCTCTGTGCTGGAATCGCGAACATACGCCAGATAAGCTAGACACCCCTTCTCGACCATACGTCGAGCCTTCACATATGAAATAACACTGCGGGTGGCATGACCTGGGGTCCCTCTCCACTCCAATCAGGGCAAATCCGGCAAAGCCAAGGTCACGGTCTTGGCGTGGCAATCCAAGATAGCATGATACGGGGACAACCAATCCATCCCTAATATAACGTCGAAATCCACCATGTCTAAAAGTAACAAATCAACACGGGTCTCAAGACCCTCAAACACTACCACACAGGAACGATGAACTCGGTCGACCACTATAGAATCACCCACCGGTGTAGATACATAAACAGGGATACCCAAAGCATCACTAGGCATAGCTAGGTAGGGTGCAAAATAAGACGACACATATGAATACGTAGACCCAAGGTCAAATAGCACTGAAGCATCCCTATCACAGACCAGTATAGTACCTGTAATAACAGCATTTGAAGACTCAGCCTCTGGCCTGGCTAGCAAAGCATAACACCGGGGCTGGGCCCCACCTCCCTGAACCATGTCTCTGGGACGATCTGCTACTAGCTGACCCCTACCTCTGCAGGTCCAAGCTCCACCTCTACGGTCTCTACCTCCACCTCTATGATCCCTACCCCCGCCTCTAGCTGGCTGGGCAAGCTGTGGATCACCTGGTGCCTGAATCATGGGGCGAGGACCCTGCTGCTGAGAGCTACCCGAGGCTCGAGGGCAAAATCTGACAATATGACTCGGGTCACCACAACCATAACAAGCCCTCAGCTGCTGAGACTGCTGCCCTGACGACCTGTATGTCCTCCCCGAAAACTCTAAAGTGGCGGTGCACTGATGGGCTGCTGATCAGAATAATGCTGCTGAGAACCACCACCGCCTGGAGTACCATGAGAAACCTGGAGTGCTGACTGAAAGGGTCTCGGTGAATGGCCTCTACCAGAAGAATCCCTACCTCCAAACGAGGTACCACTAAACCTACCAGAATGACGAGGCCTCTTATCCGACACTTGACCACCTCCTCGTGCAAGAGCCATCTCCACTCTACGGGCCGCATTGGCCGCCTCCTGAAAAGAAATCTCACTACCAGCCCCCACAGCCATCTGGAGACGGATCGGCTGAATCAATCCATCAATAAACCTCCGCACCCTCTCTCGCTCTGTGGGGAGTATAACAATAGCATGGTGTGCCAAATCAATGAACCACGTCTCATACTGGTGACTGTCATTGAGCCCCGCTGGAGGCGCTCGAACTGCCTGCGAAGTGCCTCCCGCTGAGTGACTGGGAGAAACTTCTCCAAAAACAACTCTGCAAACTGGTCCCAAGTCAATGATGGAGACCCTGCTGGTCTGCATAGACAATAGTCCCTCCACCAAGTCTTGGCAGATCCTGCTAGTCGAAAAGTGGCGAAATCGACCCCATTGGTCTCCACAATACCCATAGTCCGAAGGATCTCATGGCAGCAAAATAAGAAGTCCTGTGGATCCTCTGAAGAAGTACCGCTGAATGTGGTGGTGAAGAGCTTGGAGAACCTATCAAGCCTCCACAAAGCATCTGAGGACATAGCCGCTCCATCGCCGGCCTGAGTCGCAATACCTGGCTGAGCTGCCACAGCTGGCTGAACCACTGGAACATGAGCCTGGGGAGCTACCTGCTCCGGAGTACGTGTAGCAGGAGTCTGAACTCCTCCTCCAGCCTGAGAAGTGGCTGGTGCTACTGGAAGCAAACCCGCCCTAGTGACACTCTCCATAAAGCCTGCCAGTCTGACTAAAGCGTCCTAAAGATTTGGGGTGACCATGACCCCTGCTGACACCTGAGCTGGGCCCACCGGAGCTGCTGGGGCTGGAACCTCCTCATCGTAGTCAATATGAGGCTCCACCTCTGGGACTGCTGCCCGGGGCTGAGCTCTGCCCCTGCCTCGGCCTCTGGCACGGCCTCGGCCTCTACCCTTCGCAGGAGCTGCTGCTGGGGGCTCGGGCTGCTGCGGGGTAGAAGAGGAAGCACGTGTTCTCGCCATCTACGAAAGAACAGAGTAGAAAGACAATCAGTATTTGAGAAACAGAATCGCACAACAAGAAAGAACAAAAGTGAAACTTTTCCTAACTCTGTAGCCTCTGGGGGATAAATACAGACGTCTCCGTACCGATCCCTCAGACTCTACCAAGTTTATCCGTGAGTAGCGAGACCTATGTAACCTAGAGCTCTGATACCAACTTGTCACGACCCGGATTTCCCACCATCAGGAGTCGTGATGGCGCCTACTATCGGAGCTAGGCAAGCCAAACCTTATAAACATTTTCTGATAACACCCCAACAATGATAATAATACGAGTCCTTTAAATAAAAGCGGAAGTCTTTAAAACATAGATAACTGAAAATCCAAAATGCAGAAGTTTAACTTTTCTCTACCCAAGACTGGTGTCGCTATCTCACAAACTACTAAAGAGTGCTACAAACAAGTTTGAATAGAAATACATGAATGTCTGTCATCGGTACAATGAAAACAAACTGAAAACATAGAAAGGGACTCCTGCCTGCGAACGCCAGCTAGGCTAACTCGTAAGTCCCTAGACTGAAGTCAGCTCCCGATCAATATCCTACTACTGTGGTCCAAAAGCTGCTCCGGTACCGTGATCTGTGCAAAAGAGCACAGAAGTGTAGCATCAGCACAACCGACCCCATGTGCTGGTAAGTGCCTGGCCTAACCCCGGCGAAGTAGTGACGAGGCTAGACATGACTACCAAACCAACCTGTGCAGTTCAATATATATATATGCAATAAAAGGAAATAACAAAGAAATTAAACAGTTAAGAGGGAGGGAAGCATACTATGGGGAGTATAGTCCGGATATAATGTCAACAATTTAAGTAAGAAACAGGGGAATAGCAATAATTAATGAGAGCAGGAAAATCAACAGTTGCACGGCATCAACCTTCGTGCTTTTACCCTCATTCTCACCAAAAGCAATCAAATAAAGTGCACCGCATCACCCTTCGTGCTTTCCCTCACATAACTCTCATATCATGGCACGGAATGATCCTTCGTGCAATTATAATCAAATCAGAGCATGGAATGTCCCTTCGTGCATAAATAATCAAAACATGGCACGGAATGACCCTTCGTGCAAATATAATCAAAACATGGCACGGAATGACCCTTCCTGCAAATATAATCAAAGCATGGCACGGAATGACCCTTCGTGCAAATATAATCAAAGCATGGCACGGAATGACCCTTCGCGCATTATCACTCTTCCTCACCCAAACAGTAATCACAACCAAACGGGGCGAGGGGATAAACAAATAATAAGAAATGTCCCGGCAAGGGAATTACACAATTATCAGCTAAATCCCGGCAAGGGAGCAACAACAATACTCTCACATCCCGGCAAGGGAGATAATCAATGCACTCAAACCATCCCGGCAAGGGATTAATCATATCACTTTCTATTTCTTTCATTTCTTACTCAATAGTCTTTTTATCGTTCGAGCCAAAGCTCCAAAGAATTCACAATTCATAATTAGTCCTCATACTCTTCACATTGCATAGAATTCATCAATTAACATGGAAGAGTCATAACAATATCAGGATAAGTACATACAAGGACCCACGGTCATGCTAGACACCGGTGTATAGATACTCGTCACCATGCCTATACACCGTACTCGATCATTTAGCAATTAGCAAATAATAACACTCTAATCCTATTCCTTCAAGCCAAAGTTAGATCAAACACTTACCTCAAATGCTCCAAAAGCAACTCAAGCCTCTAGTATAGCTATACCGCTCGAATTCGGCTCCAACTCAGTCAAATCTATGAAATAATGACTTTACAATATTAATAATAGCTAAACAAACTAAACCCAATGCCCAAATAAGAATTTCTAAGCTTTTTACCCAAAATTCCAAAAATCGACCCCGGGCCCGCTTGGTCAAAACCCGAGGTTCGAACCAATTCCATGTCACCCATTCCCCCACGAGCCCGAATATACAATTTATTTTCAAATTCGACCCCAAAACGAGGTTTAAATCAAAAAAAATTAAAAAACCCTAATTCTACCCTTTTCCCCCAATTTACACCTTAAGTTACATGATTTAGGTCTAGGAATTTGATAAATGATGATAGAAAATGAAGAAAACGAGTTAGAAAATACTTACCCAAGAAGCTTTGGTGAAGAATCGCTCTAAAAGTCACCTAGGGGCTGTGGAGAAGAAGAGCTCGTGTGAAATTTGGGAATAATCCCGTAACTATTCTATTTTTAGACTTTAAAAATCGCTGGGCAAAAATGCCCTTCGCGTTCGCGGGAAAGGGGCCGCGTTCGCGAAGGGTTAATTCAACTGATCATCGCGTTCGCGATGAGGAGGCTGCGAACGCGAAGAGAAACACTGGGAGGGGGGTCCAAGGAAATGCTCTACGCGAACGCGTGGAGTGACTCGCGAACGCGGTGAGGGAGGAACTGAAGCTACGCGAACGCGGGAATCAGTCCGCGAACGCGAAGAAGGGGACCTGGCCAGCATCGCGATCGCGTAAGGCCTATCGCGAACGCGAAGAACAAATCTGGCCTGCAACAGCTGAAGAAAACCTGCTATATTTCTAAGTGCAAAACCATCCTGAACCACCTGTGGATCAATCCCGAGCCCTCGGGGCTCCTAACCAATCACACACACTAACTCAACAACATCCTACGAACTTAACCGTGCGATCAAATCGCCAAAATAACATCATAAACAAGGAATCAAACCTCAAAATCAACACTTTTCATTCTAACTTCATAAACTTCAAACTTTAGATATTTAGGTCCGAAACACGTCAAATGACGTCCGATTTCGACCAAATTTCACAGGAAGCGCTTAAACCATATATAAGACTTGTACCAGGCGTCGGAACTAAAATACGAGCCCGATACCACCGTCTTTTAATCAATTTTCATTTCCATTTTCCTTAATAATTTCAGAAAAACAATTTCACAGAAAAATTCTTTTCTCGGGCTCTAGACCTCGGAATTCGACTCCGGGCATATGCTCGAGTCCCATATTTTTCTATGGACCCTCCGGGACCGTCAAATCACGGTCCAGGTCGGTTTACCAAAAATGTTGACCGAAGTCAACTTTAATCATTTTAAAGCCACATTTTGAAATTTTTCATAGAATTTAACATATAATCTTTTCGGCTACGCGCCCGGACTGCGCACGCAAATCGAGGCAACTAAAGGTGAGCTTTTCAAGGCCTCGGAAGCACGGAAAAAGAGAGAAATCCGGTGATGACCCTTTGGGTCGTCACACCGGAATCCGAAATTTTTCGAAGATAAAGATTACCCATGACCTTAGGAACTCAAATATATAATTTTCACTAAATTCCATACTCAAAATCGTGGTTAAATTCCAAGAATATAATTTCTAGGTCTTTCTACCAAAACCCCCAAATTTCAACCAATTTCATGCTCAAATCCTTACGTAATTGATGTATTTAACTTAAAATGGATGGGGATATATTACCTTGACGTTGATGACGAAAATCCCTCTCTTGAAGCTCCCCAAAAATCGCCCAAGCCATGAAAAATGGAAGAGAAATGACCAAAATCCGACTTTAAAACAACCCCTCTGCCTCCAGCTATTTTCGCACCTGCGGTCCTTTGACCGTTTCTGCGGTACCGCAGGTGCGGTCCAAATACCGCTTCTGCGGTTCCTCTCAAGCCTCCCCATTTTCGCTTCTGCGGCACGCCATCCGCAGATGCGGTCCCACTTCTGCGGAACATTTCTTCTCCAGCTGCCCTTCTTCCGCTTCTGCGACTCTCCTTCCGCAGATGCGGTCCCGCTTCTGCGGAATCTTGACCGCATCTGCGGTCCTCGAGCCTTGACCAACCTTCCGCTTCTGCGGCTTTCTTTCCACTTCTGCGGCTAATCCACCGCAGAAGCGAAAATACCAGCAACCAGATCCTTCAGCTGTCCAAAATTCAAAATTTCGATCCGTTAATCACCTGGAATCCACCCGAGGCCCCCCGGGACCCCAACCAAACATACCAACCAATCCTAAAACACATTGCGGACTTGCTCGAGGCCTCAAATCGCATCAAACAATGCTAAAATCATGAATTACACCCCGATTCAAGCTTTATGAACTTCGAAATTTAAAACTTCTACTTCCGATGTTTAAATCTATCAATTCACGTCCGATTGACCTCAAATTTTGCACACAAGTCACATTCGACATTATGGACCTACTGCAACTTCCGGAATCGGATTCCGACCCCGATATCAAAAAGTCCACTTCCGGTCAAACTTCTCAAAAACCTTCAAATTTCTATCTTTAGCCAAATGGCTCCAAAATGACCTACGGACCTCCGAATTCACTTCCGATCGCGCTCCCAACTCCAGAATCACCATACGGAGCTATTCACAGACTCGAAATCCCAAACGGACATCGATAACACTGAAATGCACTTCAAGCCAAACTTATGAGATTCTTCAAAAATGCAAACTTCCACAATAGGCGCCAAAACGCTCCCGGGTTATCCAAAATCCGAACCGGGCATACGCCCAAGTCCGAAATCATCATACGAACCTGTTGAAACCTTCAGATCTCGATTCCGAGGTCGTTTACTCAAAAATCCCATCCTAGTTCTTTCTTCCAACTTTAAGCTTCCGAAATGAGAATTCTCTTTCCAAATCAACTCTGGACTTCCGGAAATTCAATTCCGACCAAGCACACAAGTCACAATTCCTGAAATGAAGCTGCTCACGGTCTCAGGCTGCTGAACGGAGCGCTAGAGCTCAAAACGACCGGTCGGATCGTTACATGTGAGTTAGTGAAAGTTTTATGATTTTTGTGTGAGAAAACAAAGTTATATGACTTTGGTGGGAAAAATCATAGTTATATTACTATTTATGAAATTTACCCAATCATTAAGCTCAGAAAATTTCATACGTCTCAAAAGGGATATGGCTATAGATTGTGTAATAAATAAGCTTTTGGTGAGAAATTTGAAACTTTTCCATTGATGAAGATAGTTTTTTTCTTTTGGAAAGCAATATGATTTAAGACCCTTTATTATGGAATGTACAAATGTTCCTAATATTTTCAATTTACTAGCGGCGGAGCAAAGGATTCTGGTAACGGGTTCAAAAATTACAGCAATAAACACACTGATATATATATATATATATATATATATATATATATATATATATATATGTATGTATGTATGTATGTATATATGTATGTATGTATGTATTATGAATGTTCATTTAGTACTCCTTTGTAAATAAGCCTCCTGAAGAAGCTTATTATTTCTGTATTCTGTTATGGATACATATTACCCCTAGTAAATGATTATCTATATCTGGTACAGTAGTAGCTTACAAGCAACTTACAAGAAGCTTACACAGCAGCTTGCAGTAGCAGCTTACAACCAGCTTACACGGCAGCTTGCAGTAGCAGCTTACACAGCATCTTGCTTTCTTCTATAAATATAGGAAATTTCAGTTCATTATGTACATCAGTTTGAAGTTGAATAAAAATATCAATCTCCTTCTGTACTTGTCTTCGATTTATTTACTTTATAATTTTTATTTTATAACAAGTTATCAGCACGCGACTCTGCCATTTTGAGCACTTACTTCGAATTTGATTTCTATTTCAGTGTCCATCTCCGATGTAAGGCGACGCCCTTACGTACGTGGTTAGATCTTGTTCATTTGAGCATCATAAGGCAGATTATATCCTTGAGGTGGTGAGCTTTTCTTCTTGGCAGTAGTGATGTGGATATCACTTACATCTGGCGTGGCCAGATTTGTGTAAAGTAATTTGAGTCGTTTGCTTATATTTGGTTTAATATCTTTATCATCGCCTGCTTGGTTATATGCTACATATACAATACCTATTTTGGTATTTATTTTTATCCTATTTATCTTAATAAAGGATTACAAAGTGGATAACATTGTTAGATCCACTTAAACTCCAGCAGAGTTTGTAAGACACAACCACCAGAAGTGGTTATGTTTCGTATATCTCATTGTAACTAAATTTTGTTAACCACCAGAAGTGGTATATGCCTATGACCACCAGAAGTGATAATTTAGTCTTTCTATGGTTACAATTGAAGATAAGTTAGAGAAATATTCTCTATAGTACATGCATGCCTCGATTTGCTCTTGAAGTAGCATTTTCATAAAAGAGGTTCTAAGACATCTCACAATTTGTCTGATTAATGCATATTCTAATTATGTTCCGTTCCCTGGAGGATGAGAACTTTTGATAAATATTAATTCATTCCCTGAATTGAATATGACAATATTAATAAAGTCGTAAATATGAGCGCGCTATTGATGTAAATATATTACGATTCACCTCCACAAGAGGTAATATGATTGAGAGAATATTTACTCAATATTTCATATTTTAAATTTGCTCCTGAAGAAGTAACACAATTGAAATTTCCTCATCAAGTAGGAAAATATTATGAAGAGGAGTTTTATTGTGCTTAAACAATTGTTTTATATTGTGCTTAAACAATTGTTTTATATTGCTTAAACAAAATATATCAAAAACTCCTGAAGAGCTAACTGTTTGTCTAGAAGACACATGACACCAGTAGTGTCCGAATAATATTAGATTGTGGATAATAAATAAAGGCTCTCGAAGAGCTTATGTACAAATATGTCATTCATATTATATGATTATGGTCCAAGCATATGTTGTAGTCAACCTGAAGTTTACTAATATAAATGGCTATCGTATTGAGACTATAAATGATTGGAAGATTGAAATCTTCATGTTTCCACAATCATAAGGGGTAAAATAATATGCATGTGAGAAGTTACCCATCTTATTCTTCAATTTGTACTACATCATGTATCATAGTAAACCAGAAGTTTACTAATGCAAAAGCAGTCACAATAAATCAGAAGTTTTACTGAGGCAAAAGTAGCTACGAAAGTAAATCAGAAATTTGCTGATACAAAAGTAGTCACAATAAATCAGAAGTTTACTAATGCAAAAGTTTATGCATAGTAAACCAGAAGTTTACTAAAAGATAGCCCATGCCATGATAAACTTGAAGTTTTCATTTCCCCTTTTTTAAATGAGCTATTTGAGAATTCTGATAAGCATATATTGAAGAACTAGAAGATTCTTCAAGAATTCTCTTGTGTTGCTTGTTCTCATAATAATATGATTATACTAGCTAAAGTTAGGACTAAAACCCCTAATTCTGAAATATATAAAAGGTGAATATGGACACATTCACCTATCATGTAAACCACTTATAGATACATATATGAGATGGTTACATGTGTGTTTATTATCAACCTGCAGTTTGGCATTTGAAATTATTTTTCTCAATTAAGAGCATAATTTTCAGATTATGAAATCAAGATAGTTCATCTTGATGGTGTTGGTTTATATCCAAGCTAGTTTAGCACTGAATACCTCCTATTAATGGCTAAACTATTGCTTATGAGAACAAAGCTTCATGTGTTGGTCTAAGATTTTCTAAATTGCATACAACAGCACTTGTATGCATCAGACCAACAATATATGATAAGTCCTCCCCTCACAATTGGTTTAGGATCAGAAACCAAATATTTTTACTATCTAATCTTTTGATATATGGTATATGATTAATTTCTCTACCACAATGCATAAAGATATGTTTCCCAAAGAAGATTGGGGATATATGTTAGTTTTTCTAACATTTGGGGGATGGAATAAATAGCTAGAAAATATGCTATATGAATCGAATTATAAATAATATGATCCTCACTTAGAAGATAATTCAAGTCAAATGCCTGAAGCATTTGCTGATCAAAAATTAAATATCATATTTCAGCTGCAAATGCTCCTATTAAAATTAAAGACCCTGAAGGATAAAGTTTACTGCACGCATGAAGCGTAGTAAACTGACCGGTTCTATCACGACCCAAAATCTAACCTTGGTCGTGATGGCGCCTATCGTGTTACAAGGCAAGCCTCTTCCCAAAATATTACTACTAATTTGATTATAAGAATTTAATAAAACATTTCCAATAATTTAATTCCTGATAAACTAAACCAACTCTAAATATAAATAATATAAAATACGGAAACGAGTCCCAAACATCGGTGTGTCACTAAATCATGAGCGTCTAAAACTATGAATTAAGATATATAACTGTCTAACTGTCCAAAGAAGAAATGATAAAAGGACTAACAAGGTCCTACGGACGCTGGCAGCTACCTTGCAGTCTCCAATTAAAGCCGGCCTGAACTCAACGATCGCCGCGCTCTAACTCACTTGGATCTGCACATAAAGTGCAGGGTGTAGTATGAGTACAACCACCTCAGTAGAGGAATAAACAGGTAAATTCCAGAACTCAGTAAATGCAACAAAGAAATTTAACAGATAAATGCAGCAACAGCAAAAGTACATGCAACCTCACAGCGATGTCACTCTATCACTCAGCACTCGCACTCAGCACTCAACACTCAACACTCAATACACTCAACACTCTGCGCTCACTAGGGGTGTGTACAGACTCCGGAGGGGCTCCCAAAGCCCAAGCGCTAAGCACGGACAACTCACGTGCTACCATATCAATACCTGGATCCTCACGGTCAACTCACGTGCTACGCGGACAACTCACGCACTATGGTATTAATATCCTCACAACCAGGCCCTCGGCCTCACTCAGTCATGTACCTCACTAGCCTCACCATCATCGACAAATAAGGGAACACAGCCCACATCAAGTATCACAGCATATTAGCAAATAATAGAGACTGAGGTAAACATGTTCAATAATTTCTATGACTGAGTACAAATAACGTAAGCATGAATAAAACCTAAACAGGATCTCTAACATGAAGGCAAACAAGTTCAACAACAAGTAAACACATAACCACAGATAATAGCTTTTAGGCCTGGCCTCACGGGACGGACCAAGTCTCAATCCCTCGCGGTGCACACCCACACGCCCGTCACCTAGCATGGGTATCACTACCAAACAATCACATGATATCAATTTCTCCTGGTTTATACCCTCAAAGCCAGAGTTAAAACTGTTACTTACCTCAACAGCGTAAAATCCTACTCCGAGATGTCCTCGTCCCTCGACTCGGTCTCCAAAAGCTTCGAATCTAACTATAATCAGAATACATAGTCTAAAGAATCGAATTACACAATAAAAACTACATAAACATGCCAAAAATCAGAAATCGACCAAAACTCGGCCCCCGGGCCCACGTCTCAGAATCAGTCAAAAATGGTAGAATAATAATCCTCGTCCTCTCCCGAGTCTAACCATATAAAATTTATCAAAATCGGACTCCGTTTAGTCCCTCAAATCCTCACTTAAAACTCTCCAAAACTCAAACCCTAACTCCCTCAAATTCACTTTGAAATCATCAATCAAATCCCAAAAATGAAGATGGATTCATAAATTATAATCAAAATCGAATAGAGAACACTTACCCCAATCCATATGGTGAAAATCGCCTCCAAAATCTCCCAAATCCGAGCTCCCCAACTTAAAATATGACTGAATGAACAAACCCTAGTTTTGTATATTTTTCTGCCAGCTATTCTGCCTCGTTTCTCATGCCAAACGATCCCAAAACTCATATTATATGCCTCCAATGGATTCCTTGTGAAATTCTAGTCAAGTTAGGCTTTTGAATCACTCAATTTGACCTTATGACGAAGGAGATATGTAGGTTTTAATATTTGCAAATAGTGCAGATTTTTAAATACGCCATCAATGGCAATTTCGTAATTAATCTGAAAAAATCTAGCAACCTAATTCTTAGTAAAATGACCAAAAAAAATCCTCATACGATGTCCAAATTCGACGATTCTTTTTACTACGGGTCTGTAATCAAGATACGGATCTAATGCTTCAATTAAAAAAGAAATCGGAGCTCATTTGTTCAATACGATATCATTTATGCTTGAAGAAACAACGTCGAAACATAAGAAAAACGAGCGCAACACAGCCCAAACCTATTCAAAACTCACCCGAGGCCCTCGGGACCCCAATCAATAATTCCAACAAGTCATATATCACTACCCAAACTTAGTCGAACCTTCGGAACACCCAAAACAATACCAAAACACCAAATCAACCTCGAATTCAAGCCTAAGAACTTCTAAACTTCCAACTTTTGCCAATTCAAGCCTTATTCTACCACGGACCTCCAAATTATATTTCGGACACGCTCCTAAGTCTAAAATCACCCAACGAAGCTAGTTGAATCATAAAAATCCAAATCCGAATTCGTTTACTCATAAGTCAACTTCCGGTTAACTTTTCTAACTTAGCTTTCTAACTAAGAGACTAAGTGTTCATTTCACTCCAAAACTACTCCGAACCCAAACCTACCAACTTGATACAACTAAACACAGCTGAACAACACACAAAGAAGCATAAATGGGGGAAACGACGCTATAACTCTCAGAGCAAACGACCGGGTCGTTACATCCTCCCCCTCTTAAACAAACGTTCGTCCTCGAACCAGTCTAAAACATACCTGAAATCACATGATATACCACACAATTCAAACACTCACAACGATGATTTCTAATCATAGCAGCTGCCCAAAACAACCAAACACTTGTAATAAGCATCTTATCGGACAGAGCTTGAACAAGCTATATCAAGTCACAAATCAAACACCCATTAGTCCTTGCTACATCTCAAGTAAACCCTTCTCATCACATTCGATCAATCCGAACACATTCTCGCAGTCAAATCATACTCGCCACTTAGCCATCAAATCACAAATTCCACTAAATGGGACACCAACGGACATATAGGCACGTGCTCACACAATCAAAATCTTCGTACTCCAGCTATAGATAAAACCCGGCCTCAAGTCCCCCCAGACTGGCCCAACATCAAGACATAGAAATCACATCTCGCACCTCATCCAAGGAAGCACAATCCATCGATGCACAACTGATACCGAGCGCTCATGTGCGCATATGAATGTGTGGAAGGAATTCAAAGAGTTATACTTCAGGCTGAATCAATACCGTACGATAAGAATTCAAGAAGGTGAAGTTTTCCTAAAGGTTATGCAGCCTCTCGAAGATAAGTACAAACGTCTCTGTACCGATCTGCAAGACTCTACTAAACCCGCTCATGACTCGTGAGACCTATGTAACCTAGGCTCTGATACCAACTTGTGACGACCCAAAATCTAACATTGGTCGTGATGGCGCCTATCGTGTTACAAGGCAAGCCTCTTCCCAAAATATTACTACTAATTTGATTATAAGAATTTAATAAAACATTTCCAATAATTTAATTCCTGATAAACTAAACCAACTCTAAATATAAATAATATAAAATACGGAAACGAGTCCCAAACATCGGTGTGTCACTAAGTCATGAGCGTCTAAAACTATGAATTAAGATATATAACTATCTAACTGTCCAAAGAAGAAATGATAAAAGGAGTAACAAGGTCCTGCGGACGCTGGCAGCTACCTTGCAGTTTCCAATTAAAGCCGGCCTGAACTCAACGATCGCCGCGCTCTAACTCACTTGGATCTGCACATAAAGTGCAGGGTGTAGTATGAGTACAACCACCTCAGTAGTAACAGAAATAACTAAGGAACTGAGCAGTAGTGACGAGCTGAGCAAAACAGTCCAATTATTTATTTTTCACAATTTTAAAAAATAACAGGAATAAACAGGTAAATTCCATAACTCAGTAAATGCAACAAAGAAATTTAACAGATAAATACAGTAACAGCAAAAGTAAATGCAACCTCAAAGCAATGTCACTCCATCACTCAGCACTCGCACTCAGCACTCAATACTCAACACTCATTACACTCAAAACTCTGCGCTCACTAGGGGTGTGTACAGACTCCGGAGGGGCTCCCAAAGCCCAAGCGCTAAGCACGGACAACTCACGTGCTACCATATCAATACCTGGATCCGCACGGTCAACTCACGTGCTACGCGGACAACTCACGCGCTATGGTATTAATATCCTCACAACCAGGCCCTCGGCCTCACTCAGTCATGTACCTCACTAGCCTCACCATCATCGACAAATAAGGGAACACAGCCCACATCAAGTATCACAGCATATTAGCAAATAATAGAGACTGAGGTAAACATGTTCAATAATATCTATGACTGAGTACAAATAATGTGAGCATGAATAAAACCTAAACAGGATCTCTAACATGAAGGCAAACAAGTTCAACAACAAGTAAACACATAACCACAGATAATAGCTTTTAGGCCTGGCCTCACGGGACGGAGCAAGTCTCAATCCCTTGCGGTGCACACCCACACGCCCGTCACCTAGCATGGGTATCACTACCAAACAATCACATGATATCAATTTCTCCTGGTTTATACCCTCAAAACCAGAGTTAAAACTGTTACTTACCTCAACAGCGTAAAATCCTACTCCGAAATGTCCTCGTCCCTCGACTCGGTCTCCAAAAGTTTCGAATCTAACCATAATAAGAATACATAGTCTAAAGAATCAAATTACACAATAAAAACTACATAAACACGCCAAAAATTCGAAATCGGCCAAAACTCGGCCCCGGGCCCACGTCTCAGAATCAGTCAAAAATGACAGAATAATAATCCTCGTCCTCTCCCGAGTCTAACCATATAAAATTTATCAAAATCGGACTCCGTTTGGTCCCTCAAATCCACCCAAACTAACTAACCAAAGATCCCAAAACTCGTGGTCTATGTCTCCAATGGATTCCTTGTGAAATTCTAGTCAAGTTAGGCTTTTGAATCACTCAATTTGACCTTATGACGAAGGAGATACGAAGCTAATCGAATCATAAAAATCCAAATCCGAATTCGTTTACTCATAAGTCAACTTCCGGTTGACTTTTCTACGCAAAAATTTTCACAATTTTACCTATTTTTCATATACCTTTTCAATTTTTGGCTGTCAGGGCTACACCAGTGGTAGCGGTGACAACCCTTGTTGGTTTTTGGACTTTAGTTCACAATAGTTCAATCATTCAACTAGTGTACTTGTAGTCACTTGTTTCCTTCTAGTTTGATTCGCAGAGTGAGTCTTCTTTAGATTTGTCGTAGGTGTAGTGGCTGCAGTTGATAGATTAAGGGCATGTCCTCGGGGAGTAAGTCTACGAGAAACGCGGATGGGTATAAGTTGTGGTACTCTGGAGTCCTGAGGGGTAAGAATAGAGTGGGTATCCTGGTAGATAGCCATCTTAGAGAGTCGGTGGTGTCGTTAGCGCGTACGTGCCGCAAGTAGGCTTGGAACTATCTCCTTCTCAGGAGATGCGATAGAAGGTTGTGCGAGGGTTGCAAAGTTATCCCAGGTGAGACCCTTGCAACGCAACATAGGCTTTTGGTGATGGACATTGGTATTATAATAAGGAGGAAGAAGAGGTCAATACGAGGCCGCCCGAGGATCGAAGATGGCAGTAACGGAGGCTAAGACGGCAGACCCCCATGAATTAAGTTATTGTAGGGACATTGAGGTCGATGAGGTCATGGAGGCAATGCGTTAGAGGTTAAAGGGGTCCCGGTTGCCTACATTAGGGTGATTAAAGACATGTATGATGGAGCCCAGAAGATGAAAGTAGCAGAGATGAGGATGTTGAGGTGGATGATATATATATATATATGTATGTATGTATGTATGTATATATGTATGTATGTATGTATGTATGTACGGGCTGCACGCCGCAGCGATATAGCGCTTGGGCTGTAGGAGCCCCTCCGGAGTCTGCACACCCCCAGTGAGCGCAGTCGACTATATATATGGATCGGGCTGCATGCCGCAGCGGTTACTATATGGTACCTATTGAGTGTGAGTGCTGAGTGTGAGCGCTGATTGGTAAAAGTTGAGTCACGAGTGACTGAGAGNGGCAGCTAAGAGCGCATCTGGTCTTCCACAACACACTGGGGATATTCTCATGGACGCCAGCTGGAGAGGCTCTTAATAGTTTGTTCCGAGATGTCAGTCTGCAAAGCATCATCTTCATCTCTTTCATCGCACGTAGGCTCAACATCCAAGTCAGCGTAACGAGGCCCAAACTATTCTGGTTGGATGAACCAACTTGAGATGTTAAAATATTCCATCGGCATCCCTGGTATAGTGATAGAATAATATTAGGCACATCAAGCCTAACTAGGCTTGCTTCTATCTTTATAGATCGGTGTATGACAAAGATATATATGGTCTAACAGCTCCCTCAAGCTTCGTGTAGTTCCTCCCCTTCAGCTTGGACCGAAGAGGACTTAGCAGAAGATAAAGCCTTGGTTTGGTAAAGACATCTGCCAATTGGTACATGCTGGAAACATAGCATACCCGAACTTCACCACGCGACACTCTCACCGGGTAAATCCGGAGAAGGGGAACTTCAACTAAGAAAGAATAAGAATAAGAAGAATTGCTTAAGTAAGGTAGTCGCTTCTTTTTTTCGGTATACTGCTCCGCTCGCAGAGCGAATGAACATAAGTCAAACCGAATATGAGGAGGAAAGTGAGATCGTTGTCCGATCTTTATCGTCGAATCCCCAAATGTGCATCTTCGAGTGTTTCAGCCGATCCCCAATCTCCCAGTATCAATATTTCGGCTGCTCAAGCCGGTACAGGTACAGAAGTGGCTACAACGGAGCAGCTTACTCCTGAGATGGATTTACCGATTGAACTAGATTTACCCGCCTTTTTCACCCAAGCGGATTTCCCCGTGCTACCGAGTTTTGAGCAGACTACGGATCCATTCGACGATCTTTTTGATAATATATGTGAACAAATAATAGCTATAGTCCAACCATTTCCCGAATTTCAAGGGTGGGATTTGTATTTTTTGGACGAAGTTATTTCATTGTCCCTTTTTTCCCTGATGGATGAATATTATTTTTCCATTGAATGCCTCCAAGGCATATACTTAGATTTAATCACCAATGGTGCTTCTTCAGCCTTTTTAACCTTTTTTCTTAATTATTGAATTGAAGTTATATAAAAAATGAACTGACAAAGCGTCTGTTCACGGAGGTTGTTGTAGTTTTCGTAGTTGCAAGAATTTCTTTCTCACGATTGGGTTGGTGTTCAGTGTACCGCTTGTGACGCCTATGCTTTGCATGAACATCTCAATGTCCAAGATAAAAAGAACGAGGGGAAGAATCGACGAGGCGAGTGTTCTCGAAGAGAAAATCGTGATGGAAAAAGCGTGAGGAGAATTCTAAACTCGAGATGTTAGAAGGTGCAAAATCAATGGGTGCAGGAGCTGCTACAATTGCTTCAGCGGGAGCTGCTATCGGTATTGGAAACGTCCTTAGTTCCTCGATTCATTCCGTGGCGCGAAATCCATCATTGGCAAAACAATTATTTGGTTATGCCATTTTGGGCTTTGCTCTAACCGAAGCTATTGCATCGTTTGCCCCAATGATGGCCTTTTTGATCTCATTCGTATTCCAAGTCCGTTAGTAATCGTTTACGGTGGGTGGGTAAGCAGGAGGGGATCCCTGTGGTTAGACTAACTGGCCGAGAAGGTTAGCGAGGTTCCTGCTATGGTGAAGTGAAAGATCTTTCACTATAGTGGGAAGAAGACAGGTGGGAGCGAGCGGAGCGAGAGCAAAGCAAGCTCTAGTGGTGGGTTGTCTTCGCGGTCCCATTTCATCGACATAGTCAGAAGCAATGGATGTTGTAAACGCACAAGTGAAAGACGAATGAGTATAGGTTTTGGGGATGTAATTTCGATCTAAACCCGGAAACCCATATCTTTATATACAAAATTACTTCGTCCTTTTTTTTTAGCCCTTTTTCGTTTGTGCATCTTTCTCCCATGCTTTCCGTTGGTCAACAACCAACCAAAGTGCTCTATACTTCTTCACTACTCGTACAGGCTTGACGGAGTTAAGCTGTATTGAGGGAATCGTTTTGTCTCAATCAATCAAGAATGCCTCAACTGGATAAATTCACTTTTTTCACACTGGATCTAGCGCAGATCGTCTCCAGCCCACTTGAACAATTTGAAATAATCCCATTGATTCCTATGAAAATAGGAAACTTATATTTCTCATTCACAAATCCATCTTTGTTTATGCTACTAACTCTCAGTTTGGTCCTACTTTTGGTTTATTTTGTTACTAAAAAGGGAGGAGGAAACTCAGTACCAAATGCTTGGCAATCCTTGGTAGAGCTTATTTATGATTTCGTGCTGAACCTGGTAAACGAACAAATAGGTGGTCTTTCCGGAAATGTTAAACAAAAGTTTTCCCCTCGCATCTCGGTCACTTTTACTTTTCGTTATTTTGTAATCCCCAGGGTATGATACCTTATAGCTTCACAGTTACAAGTCATTTTCTCATTACTTTGGGTCTCTCATTTTCTATTTTTA
>NW_017671112.1:0-17909 GCF_001879085.1 Nicotiana attenuata
CAATTAATATATATATATATATATATGGTAGTTTTTTATTTTATTTTACTATTTTCGTTTTTTATATGTATATATAAATAGATTTTTCGTTTTTTTTAGTTTAAAATAATTTTAGAACACCAATTTGAAACTATTCTCCAATTTGAATTGGTACTTCATTATTTTTTTTAATTTTGTTTTTATTTTAAAATTATTTTAAAACTCCAACTTGAAACTACTTCTCGATTTGAATGGGCAATTTTTCTTCTCTTTTTTTTTTCTATAGGTTAATTTTTTTTTTTATTTTTATTTTGAAATAATGTAAAAACTCAAACTTGAAACTACTCCCACCCAATTTGAATGGGTAGTTATTTTTAATATATTTATTTTTTGTTGTTTTTTTATTATATTTAATAATAAGATATCTATATTTATTAAATCCAAATAAAGTAACCTTATAGTTTTTTATTTTATTTTATTATTTTCGTTTTTTATATGTATATTATATATAAATAGATTATTCATTTTTTTAATTTTAAAATAATTTTAAAACTCCAATTTGAAACTACTCCCCAATTTGAATTGGTAATTCATTATTTTTTTTAATTTCGTTTTTTCTTTTAAAATAATTTAAAAACTCAAACTTGAAACTACTCCCACCCAATTTGAATGGGTAGTTATTTTTTATATATTTATTTTTTGTTTTTTTATTATATTTAATTATAAGATATCTATATTTATTAATCCAAATAAAGTAACCAATTAATATATATGGTAGTTTTTTATTGTATTTTATTATTTTCTTTTTTGATATGTATTTTAATTCAGAAATAAGTAACCAATAACTAATTATAAACTAAATAACTAATTAGTAACCAATTATGCCATGTGGTATTTTTTTAGGCTGCCACTTGGCTTAAGGAGAGGGCTTTTTCCTCTCCTTTTAATAATATATAGATTGCTTATCAATTGGGATAAAAGTGGAACATCATGTAGCTCATGTTCACACTCAAAATGGCCTTGTAGAGTCTTTAATTAAACGTCTGCAATTGATAGCAAGATCGTTACTCATGAAAACGAGGTTGCCCACTTTTGTTTGGGGTCACGCCATTTTGCATGCAGCAATGCTAGTTCGTCTCAGACAGACAAATTATCATAAATATTCCCCGTTGAAATTAGTATTGGGTCATGAACCTAATATATCCCATTTAAGAATTTTTGGATGGATATGTGCATGTAGATCCGCCATATCGCACCAAAATGGGCCCCCCAAAGAAGGTTATGAATATAGTTGGGTTTGAATCGACCTCCATTATTTGCTACCTCGAAACATTAACGGGGGATTTGTTCACTGCACGATTTGCAGACTGTCAATTCGATAAGACACTTTTCCCAAAATTAGGGGGAGAAAATGGTGAAACCAAACTGGAAATTTCTCATCTTGATCCACATGCCTCTATTTGTGAAAAAGAAGTGCAAAAGATTATTCATTTGCAAAAAGAAAAATAGCAAATCAAATGCCAGATGCATTTACGATCTGAAAAGGATAACAAAATCACATTTCCCTGCAGAGAATGTTCCAATCCGTATTGATGTCCCTATTGGACAATCTTCTAGTGTCATAGCTAATGAGTCAAAAGCATGCCTAAAACGTGGCAGACCATTAGGTTCTAAGGATCGAAATCCTAGAAAAAGGAAAACAAATGATCAAGATGACACTACAAAAGAGTCTCATGAAGAAATCCACGATTTAACCAATCCTGAGATTCATGAGGAAATCACTGAGCCTGAGACTCAAGAAAATAAGGAACTATCAATAAATCCAATCGATATTGAGACAAATTTGAATCGATTGGATATAGTGGTGGATTATGTCTTTGCATATAATGTTGCATCTAACATTATGCAAGATAGGAGGATCTTAAACCTCAATCTATTGGAGAATGTCGACAAAGACGTGATTGGCCAAAATGGCAAGAAGCAATCCAATCAGAGTTAAATTCACTTGCAAAATGTGAAGTTTTTGAGCCTGTAGTCCAAACACCTAATGGTGTTAAGCCTATTGGCTATAAATGGGTCTTTGTACGCAAAAGGAATGAGAAAAATGAGGTACAAAGATATAAGGAACGCCTTGTTGCACAAGGATTTTCACAAAGGCCTGGTGTCGATTATGAAGAGACATATTCACCCGTTATAGATGCTATAACGTTCCGTTATCTCATTAGTTTTGCTGTTCATGAAAAGCTTGACATGCATTTAATGGATATGGTTACCGCCTACCTTTATGGCTCACTTGATAATGAGATATACATGAAAATTCCCGAGGGATTTAAAATGCCTAATACACATAATTCAAAGTCCCGGGAAATGTTTTCAATCAAATTGCAAAGATCTTTGTATGGTCTAAAGCAATCAGGACGAATGTGGTATAATCGTCTTAGTGAGTATTTATTAAAAGGAAGGCTATATAAATGATGCCATTTGCCCATGTGTTTTTATAAAGAAAACAACATCGGAATTGGTTGTACTTGCCGTATATGTTGATGACATAAACCTTATTGGGACTCCTATAGAACTCCAAAAAGAAATTGATTATTTAAAGAAGGAATTCGAGAAGAAAGATATCGAAAAGACAAAATTATGTCTCGGCTTGCAAATTGAACATTTGGCAAATGGAATTTTCGTTCATCAATCTACCTACATAGAAAAGGTATTCAAACGGTTTTACATGGATGGAGCACATCCATTAAGTACTCCGATGGTTGTTCGATCACTTGATGTGAATAAGGATCCATTCCGACCTCAAGAAGAGAATGAAGAGCTATTTGGTCCTGAAGTACCATATCTTAGTGCAATTGGTGCACTAATATATCTTGCTAATACTACAAGGCCTGACATAACCTTTCAGTTAATGTCTTAGCAAGATATAGTTCTGCTCCTACAAGGAGACATTGGAATGGAATCAAACATATATTGGGGTATCTAAAAGGAACTACCGATATGGGCTTATTTTATGGCAATAATTGCAGTCCCAATCTTGTTGGTTATGCCGATGCTGGGTATTTATCTGACCCACACAAGGCTCGATCTCAAATAGGTTATGTGTTTACCTGTGGAGGCACTGCCATATCTTGGCGATCGACTAAGCAATCAATTGTGGTACTTCATCTAATCATGCTGAGATAATTGCTATTCATGAAGCAAGTCAATAATGTGTGTGGTTGAGGTCTATAATACATCTTATCCGAGACAAATATGGTTTGAAGTGTGATAAACTGCCTACGATTTTGTATGAAGACAATGCAGCATGCATAGCCCAATTGAAAGGAGGATTCATAAAAGGAGTTAGGACAAAGCACATTTCACCAAAGTTATTTTTTACTCATGATCTTCAAAAGAATGGTGATATCAATGTGCAACAAATCCGTAATAACGTTTGATTTTCTGCTACGTTATGGATCCTGAACTTCGAGTTCCAAGTTCAAAAGTTAAGGACACTTGGTCCTTAACTTAGAATTACAAGTTCAAAAGTTAAGGACACTTGGTCCTGAACTTAGACTAACAAGCTCAAAAGTTAAGGACAATAGACCCTGAACTTATGGTTACAAGTTCAAAAGTTAAGGACAATAGGTCCTGAACTTAGGCTAAGAAGCCCAAAAGTTAAGGACAATAGGTCCTGAACTTAGACTAACAAGCTCAAAAGTTAAGGGCAATAGGTCCTGAACTTAGACTAACAAGCTCAAAAGTTAAGGACACTTGGTCTTGAACTTACAGTTACAAGTTCAAAAGTTAAGGACACTTGGTCCTGAACTTAGACTAACAAGCTAAAAAGTTAAGGATAATAGGTCTTGAACTTAGACTTACAAGTTCAAAAGTTAAGGACAAGTAGTCATTAACTTAGAGTTACAGTACATAACTTAAGGACATGTGGTCCTGAACTTCGAGTTCAAAGTTCAAAAGTTAAGGACATATAGTCCTGAAGTCCTAAAGTCCTGAACTTAGAGTTGCAAATTCAAAAGTTAAGGACACTTGGTCCTGAACTTTTATGAGCAGAAGGGTATTTTCGTATGGGCAGGTAAAGTTTATTAAAGCGGTGGCTAAAGGCTAAAGATATTTTAAACAGTGGCTTAAAAGTAAATACATGTGTTATTAGTGGCTAATCGTGCACTTCTGGTGTTTTAAGCGTCAACACCACACAAGGGGGGGGGGTGATTTGTGTGGTACCCAATTTTCGCTCTAGAAGAACCTGGTTCTTCTAGGTATACTAACTACTGTTGTTTGTGGAATAATAAATGCAGAAAATAAAGAACACAGAGATTTTTACGGGAAAACACCTGGCTCAAAAGGTGAAAAATCCACGACCTACTACTCAGTAGGATTTTCCCAAACTTCCACTAAAATGACTGAGCCAAAACAACAATTACAAAACTCTTGTAAACCTAAAGATTAAACTCTAATCCCGTTATGGCACACAGCCTCAACTGTTGCGACAACTTCAAGTTAGCCTATAACTTGAACACTCAAAGTACCTAGTACAAATGCTTCTATGAAAGCTGAAAGGTACAACTTTAAATCACCGACTACAATTGAACTAGAATAAAAGAAGGACACAATGGAATTGGTTCTTCTATCTTGTCCAAGTAGCTTCAGGAATGCACACTTGAATCTCACATAAATTGCTTGCAAAATTGCCTCGCTCTTTTGCTCTCAATTTAGTTTAACTTCTGCGTTTGTGCAATACCTGTAAAAGAGAACAATCACTGTTATTTAATGAGTTAGTAATTAGAGTTTGATTGAGACTCAATTGCTGATCTTCCATTGAAGTTGAGTCCTTGAACACCACAAACTCCAACCCTATCCTTTATCCGGATTATGTCCTCTTCTCATAAGGAGACTTTCTCTCCTTATCCAATATGCAACCTTTTCGATCAGTTTAGGAGATATTGCTGCTTGATCACTGAGACTTATCTCCTTCACGTGTATCTCACATGTATAGGTTGATAAACACTGTGCCTCACATGATGGACCCGGTCCATTACTGAGTTCATTTGTCATTCTTCAAAACTTCACCTCAACTTGGGCCAACAAATTCCCCCTTTTTGATGATGACAAACTCTGTGCTTTTACTGATCAAAGAACCTGTAAGAACTCAGCTTAACCATCAACACTTAACCTAGAATCTTAACTTATCATCAAGGACCAGGTTTAATTAGGTTATAAATATCACATTATTCAGAATAAAGAGTAAAGCACAATATCTCAATATCTCTTCCCCCTTTTGGCATCATCGAAAAGTTGCATACACAGTGTGAATCCTAGATTTTAATAATTACTCATGGCCACTGAGGCAACTGCAAGTGAAAACATGAGTAAATATATCAATAATCAACAGACATAATTAAACTATTAAGATCAGAATCTTCATATAACAAGAGAAACAACAGTTGTCATTGATAAAGATATGTTTCCACAAACAAACCACAAAAAGAAAGAAAAAACATCCAAAACATGAGCAAAAACTGAAATATCCCTAAATCGGGTCACTAGGGGTACTAGACTGGATCTAAAGACAAGTGCTGGAAGGCCTAGGGCTTGGAAGAACTAGAGGGTTGAGATTGGAGAAGGTTTACCATATTCTGAAGCATTCCATCACTCTTCTCCTTTTCTTTTGCTAGCTCAGTTCTAAGGCCATCTCTCTCATTCTCCAATTCAGCCACGCGTGCCTTGAGCCTAGCAATTTCATCATCCTTAGTTCCACACTCCTGAACTAAGGCCCTAACCTTGCTGTTGATGGGTGTCTTCAGAGACTCCACACATCCACACTTCCAAACATGTTTCCTATTCTTTCTCTCTTCATTTCACCAAATCTTCTCTCTTCTTCTCACCATGGCTGAAATCAAATAATTTCTAGTCTCACTGAGTCCTCATCGGTTGAAACACCAACGCCAGACTCTCCTCCTCACACTACAGATAACCAAAACCCTAGAACAGAGTCACCCCCACACTCCATCTCCTCTCCTACCCATTCGAGTTCCAGTTCTCAAAAGAGTTACAAAGCATCAACTCTCACAAGAGGTGTTGCCCAGAGCTCTTCTCTTACCTCGCCAGAAAAGAGGTATGAAACTAGTATTGTTGAGAATGAAGAAAATTAGAAAATCTCAAGTTCTCCTATAGAAGAAGGGCCAAGGGCAGACCAGACTAAGAGAAAATTGTTTACTCAACAAAGACTGCTCCTGAACCCCTGCCCGCAGGTACCGCTCCTACTTCTCCTGAGTTTCTCATGAATCTACAAGAAAAGGAAGCCATAGAAAATATGTTGTCCATCACCAATGAAGGGGAATTTGTCGGAGGAAGTGAGGATGGTATAAAGACTCAAGGGGAAGAATTTGAGCCTGTTTGAGAGGATAATGAGCTTATGCCTATTGAACCTTTAGCATAGGAAGGTACTACTGGGGAACCTGCTAGAGGACCTGATCCTCCTTCGGAGGATCCAACTCCGGGTCCTTCTCAGGAACCCCAGGTTAGTGCTGACCCTGCTCCCTCTCCTTATTTAGATGTTGAGCCTTTAACTGTGATTATGCTTGAGACAAGCCCTGCGTCTGATGAACAAAAGGAGGAAAGTGAAGAAATTCAGATGATTTACCAATTGCCAGTTTGCCTAGGCGTAAAGTAGTTGTAAGTGAAGATCCAATTCCTAAGCGACCCACAACAAGTTTGCAAAAGAAGGAGGCTCTTGAGTCTTCTCTTAAAAAAAGTCAAGCTAAGTCAAGGAGAAGAAAATTAGTGAAAGATGGCAAAGTTGTAAATGAGAAGATAGCGCTTGTTGAGAATGTGGATGAAGAAGAAGCAGAGGAACCTAGTACGTTGACTAGGAAGTTATCACAAAAGCATGGTATTCTCAAGCCAAAAGGGGGATCTTCTGTGTCTGCCGAACGTCTGACTAGGTCTGATGATGCTGTTGCTACTGAGAAGTTATCACAAAAGCATGGTATTCTCAAGCCAAAAGGGGGATCTTCTGTGTCTGCTAAACGTCTGACTAGGTCTGATGATGCTGTTGCTACTGAGAATGTGGAGAAATAATCAGGTGAAAAATCTGTAAAGTCTAATAAAAAGGAGAAGGGTGTTCGAAAGACTACTAAGAGAAAGGTTGATACTGATGAGGAACCTGATTCCTCAAAGAAGGCCAGAGTTGGTAATCCAGGGAGTGTTGGGAAAGAGAGATTGAGAAGTCAAAAGGTACTATGGGGACGCACATTTGCCTCTGATGTCTTGGAGGAGGCTGGTATGAGACAGTTGGTTGAGGTCTGTGATTTCCAACAATGGACACACTTGTTCACAAGGGATGCTGCTAGGATGTATAAGGAGGAAGTTCAAAGTTTTTATGCTGACTTGTACAAGGTTGAGGATGGTCACATTTGTGCCTTGGTGAATGGGGTTGATATGGTAATGGACTCCGTCTTGTTGGGATCTGTTCTTGGTGTGCCTACTGAAGGGTTGTCTAGTGTTCGGGGAGCTTGTACTCAGAACTTCAGGAACGCAATCTTGAAGGACATAGCAGTTCAGCAGGGGGAACGGGTTCAGAAGAAGGCCCTCTCTCCTGTTTACCAACTGCTATTTGAGATGGTAAACAAAGTGTTGCTGCCTCGAGCTGAGCGAATATCCATCACCTCTCATGCAGACCTATTCCTCATGGAAGAATTGGACAACTTCACTACCATTAATCTGCCTGGGATCATAATAGAGCACATGAATAAAGTTGCAGACTTTAAAGATGGTAATCATGGGCTGCCGTATGGGTTCCTTCTTACCAAGGTCTTTGAGCACTTCAAGGTTCCTCTCGGACCAGTTAAAGTGGGCACCAAGAAGGAAACTTTTTCGAAAGGCACTCTTGAAGAATGTGAGTGTATAGCGAAATTTGGAGGGGTTGCAAGCACTTCTACCATATCTCAGTTAATAAATGCTCAAAACCAGTGCTACTTAAATTCTGTCCCCTCAATTTAGTTTCTAGTCCCGTCTTTCAGTGTCAATTCTTATGGTGATAACTTGTGGTATTTTTTGTTGGTTGTTCTAATTTGTGGATGTGGTAGTAACATTGACTCTGCTCCTGCTGTAAAATCCAAAATTATGTTAATGCAAGCTTTACCGTTGTTGTTGTTTATACCTTGCTTATATGCTCTATTCTTAATCATGATAGTGTGCATGTAAGTGGTATGAGTTAACTTAAAACTAGACTTCCTTCTTGCTTAATTGCCTGTTACTGATCTTTTTATGATTCCAAAAAAAGAGGGAAATATAATTGTACTAATTAAGGGGGAATGCAGAGATTGAGGGGGGAACTTAAGGCCTTTCTGGTTCGCAGTCTGGTTCTATGTGGTTCTTTGTGGGATTTTCAATTATGAGTTTGTCATAATGAAAAAGAGGGAAATTGATATGTTATAAGCACTTTGCTTTACGTTTTGATGATCTAACAAACTTACTATCCAGAACCAAATACGGAACCTGTTACACATTTACAAGACCTTAAGATCACAAGGTTCCAGGTTGGGTTTCAGCGTGGGTGTTATGATTCAACTCTTCAGAGTGGAAGGAAAATCTGACAAAACAGTTCCCTACCAATTCCTGAGGAGACTGTACGAAGTCAACTCTACAGCTGGAATGTTGCTGCCTACGCATGCTACAGTGCAGAAACAGTGCAGCAGTCAACTTTCCAGGGAAGACTTTTTACCTACCTTACTTACATCATTGTAAGTGATGTCACACATGTATATATACAATCAAGGAAGGTAAAACACACTCACTTGAACTTTTCAGAAGATTATTCACGTGACCATCTTGCAAGCAAGTTTCAAGTGCTTTAAGAAAAAAAACAAAGCAACTCATGTCCTTAGTTGAGTTGTAACTTTGTAATTGTTCTTCAAATGTAATTCCTACCTAGCTTGTGTAGAAGCATTCTGTAGGAAACTCTTTGTAAACCTTAAACCTGTGTATTACAAGTTAGTGAGGATTAGAGGTTAATTCCTTAGGTTTCATAGGTTGTAATCTTAAAATTTGCTTAGTTAGTGTAAGTTTAAATCCTACAAGGGGTAGGTCATGTATTTTTAATCCCGTTGAGCTGAGATTTTCCATGTAAAATTCCTCTTGTCATTTACTTACTGATCTGTGCGTGTGTATTGTTGAACCTGATAGAAAACCTGGTTCTCTATAGAGTTTGGTGGACCCTTATATTCTATCACGAAAGTTGGTTCTTCGATGTAATACCTCTATTTATGTTGTTTTTTAGGAATCCAGCCGAACGAGGGCGACTTCGCACCTTTCATCTAACAGTTCCAGGCTCGTATTCATGGCCTCATTGTTTAACACTTCGATGGCATATTGGAACCTGAGACTCGGTTCTCCCACTTCGACCGGTATTAGAGCTTTGGCACCATAAACCAGCAAGGAAGGGGTGGCCACCGTACTGGACTTTGAGGTCGTACGGTATGCCCAAAGGACTTCGGGCAAGATTTCTTTTCGCTTTCCTTTGGTGTTAGTCAATCTCTTCCTGAGGTTTTGGAGTATGGTTTTGTTCGTGGACTCCACTTGTTCGTTCCCACTAGGGTGATAAGGTGTTGAGAGGATCCTTTTGATCTTATGGTCTTTGAAAAACTTGCTTACTTTACTGCCAATGAAGTGCTTCCCATTGTCGCACACGATCTCGGCCGGCATACTGAACCGGCATATTATGTGGTCCTATATGAAATCAGTGACTTCCATCTCCCTAACTTTCTCAAATGCATGGGACTCAACCCATTTAGAAAAATAGTCAGTCATAAAAAATATAAATTGAGCCTTACAGGGTGCCCATGGAAGGGGGCCGACGATGTCTGTCCCCTACTTCATGAACGGTCAGGGTGACAACACCGAATGTAGCAGCTCCCCGGGATGGTGAATCATCGGAGCATGCCTCTGGCATCTGTCGCATTTTCGTACAAATTCCTCCACATCCTTCTCCATGTCGATCCAATAGTAGCCGGTTCTGATTATTTTCTGAACTAACGACTCGGCGCTCGAATGATTTCCGCAGGTACCTTTGGGGATTTCTCTCAGAACATACTCGTTGTCTTCTAGTCCTAGACATATTGCGAGTGGACCACCAAACATTCTCTAGAATAGGGTGCCGTCCTCGGACAAGCTAAACCGGGCTGCCTTCATGCGCAGAGTTCTCGATTCCTTGGGATCCAAAGGTAATTTTTCGGTCTTCATATACTCTATATACTTATTTCTCCAGTTCCAAGTTGCTCATTGAGTTTATCTCGGCATGACCTTCTTCCACTGCCGATCTCATGAGTTGTACGACTGCTCCTGAGCTGAACTCATCGTTGTCTACCGATGATCCCAAGTTAGCGAGAGCATCGGCCTCACTGTATTGATCTCGAGGTACGTGTTGTAAAGTCCACTCCTTAAACCGATGTAACGTTACCTGGAGTTTATCTAAGTATCTTGGTTCACCACAAGGAGGGAGTCGATCACTTCTGCTCCCAAGATTTTGGCTAGTTCGAGACCTAGAATCATGGCTTAGTACTCGTCCTCGTTGTTGGTCAATTTTATAGTCCTAACAGATTGTCTAACTATATTACCTATTGGTGGATTTAATACAATGCCAAGTCCGGACCCCTTTGCATTCGAGGCGCCATCCGTAAAGAGGGTCCAGATCCCGATGAAGTCCCCAAGTTTAAACACAACTCTCTTTCGACCTCGGGTACAAGGGCCGGTGTAAAATCGGCCTCAAAGTCCACCAAAATATAAGACTTGATGGAGGTGCGGGGCCGATATTCGATATCATACCCGCTAATTTTGACGACCCATTTGGCCAATCATCCCGAGAGCTACGTTTATGCATTACTTTTCTCAACAGGTAAGTAGTCACAACACATATAAGGTGGCATTGAAAATACGATTTTAGCTTTTTAAAGGCGCTTAGCAAAATGAGCGCCAATTTTTCTAGGAGAGGATACCTAGTTTCGGCCTCGCCTAGAGTACTGCTGACATAATATATTGGAAATTGCGTACCTTTTTCTTCCCGGACCAAGACTCCACTTACCGCTACTTCGGATACCAAGTATAGGTATAGTTGTTCGCATACTTTCGGAGTGTGAAGCAGAGGCGGGCTTGAGAGGTACCGCTTGAGTTCCTCCAAGGCTTGTTGGCACTCCGGAGTCCATGCAAAGTTATTTTTCTTTTTCAAGAGTGAGAAAGATCGATAGCTTTTGTTGGAGGATATCAAAATGAATCGACCCAAAGTAGCTATGCGTCCGGTTAACCTCTGTACGGCCTTGACGTTGTCCACTACGATAATGTCTTCTATGGCCTTGATTTTGTTAAAGTTGTATTCCGATAACCTCGATGCTTCCTTAGGCCCGATAGGTCTGTCGAAATCGTTCTTGCTCATGAGTCTCCGGTTACTTTGACCTCGATCATTTCTCTTTTCACTTCTTATGGGGTTTCTCCCGGATCCGTTACCTCTTCGATTCCCATTTTATAGTTGATAACGATCTCTGCTTGATCTCGGTTCACGATCAATGTCTCTCTTGGCTCTATCGATGGCTTTGACGGGATAAACGGACCCCGAAAGGGCCCCAAATTGATCATCTTCAACTTTGATTTTTGATTGATACCGGTTATGCACATCGGCCCAAGTAACAGCCGAATATTCTATCAGATTTTATTTCAACTGCTATGAACACACCGAGCTTCGAACATTGAGTCCCTTGATGAAAGCTTGAACGGCCCAATCGTCCGCAATCGGGGGTAACATTCTCTCCATTTGCAATCGGGACACAAACTCTCTGAGCATTTCATTATCCCTCTGTTTTACTTTGAAGAGGTCTGACTTCCTGGTCTCGACCTTGATAACTTCGGCATGTGCTTTTACGAAGGAATATGCAAGCATAACAAACGAGTCAATAAAATTAGGAGGTAGGTTTTGGTACCATATCATGGCTCCCATGGACAGAGTTTCCCCGAACTTTTTTAGCAGGACAGACTCGATCCCATCATCCTCCAAATCGTTCCCTTTGATGGCACATGTGTAGGAAGTCACGTGCTCGTTTGGATCGGTCGTCCCGTTGTACTTAGTAATCTCGGGCATGTGGAACTTCTTAGGAATCGGCTTCGGAGCGGCACTTGGAGGAAAAGGTTTTCGAACAAACTTCTTGGAGTCCAGGCCCTTCAATAACGGTGGTGCTCCTAGGATTTGATCGACCCTGGAATTGTAGGTTTCTACATTCTTGTCATTGGCTTCGATTTTCTTCTCTCCTAATTCTATCCGTTTTGTTAGTTCTTCAAGCATCTTCATGATCTTGGGGTTGGTCCCCAACTCGTTCTCATTCGACCTCTCCGGGATAGGTTCATTTCTGTGGACGACTTCCCGGGATGGCTCGGGCTCAATCATGCTCGGCGCGCGGCTCTGGTTCTGGTTCTGGAGCAGGGCTATCGTTGCCTGTTGAGCCTGTAACATTTTGAAAATTACCCGTAAGTTGATCCCATCATCTTCGGCGCCGTGCGTATTTTCTGCAGCCGACCAGATTTCTCTGCGGATACTATTCTCAGGATCGGTAGGCAAGTTCGCGTTGATGGCCACGTGCGAGCTGGCGTCGATCGAGTCCGCAACTGGGACTCCATTGGGATCGACGAGGGGCACCTCGTTACCGGGTTCTATGTTGTTGTTCTCGCCATGGTGGCCGGATTCAGCATCCACGATCAGAGGGGCAGACTGGGAGTTCAACATTTCAAACTTTAACCTGAAATCAAAAGTACTCCAAAGAACAAGTGTAAAATAGGGTGTGTTATACAAGTTTGTATCAAACAGCCACTATTATCCTTAGCCCCACGGTGGGCGCCAAACTGTTTACCCTCAAAATCGGATAACAATTAAATTTGTAAGTGGTTTTAAGGATACGTGGTTTAATTCGAAACAAAATAATTGACGAAGTAAATAACGAATAAAGAAAGACAGAAATAATTCAAACCACACGGGTGAGCTAGTTCCAGTCTCAGTGAAAGAATCGACCTCGATCCGAGCCCACTATGATCAATGATAATGAACATGAAGGATAGCTAATAGTAGAGAAATAATAATATATTGCCTTGAAGTGCGAGTTACAATGTGTTTTACAAGTAATCAGACCCCCTTTATATAGTGGGGGAATCCTACATTAGGTACAACTCTATAAAGGGTAAAAAATCTCCTAATTAACTGATTGTCGATTTCTTCTCGGTACGTGTTGAGATCCCCGCCATGATATTCGTTTGGTCACGGATATCACGGTCTTCTGTTAGCCGTGGTCGACCACCTGACAACGTTCATTGAAGTTAATCAAGGCTAGGACAGATCCCAAATCACGACCCCGATATCCTCGAGGGCAGTCGGTATGGCCCGGACTCCAAATTGATGAGATCTCTACCTCGGTCTCGAACCCCCTCCTGTTACCGTATCTCAATCTTGGCTCATCATATCAGAGGCCGGGATGTACTACGAGACCGGTTTTACCCATATACAATATCATACTTGAATCATTATTGCCTCAAAAAATCCTACGCACAAATTTACTAAAAATATTAATTATTAGATTATTTGGTGGAAATTTATACTCCGTACTTATTTTATCCAAGAGAAATTTAAACATTTCCTGGAAAGGAGAAAAAAGGTGATAAACGAATAGAAAGTCATAAAATTTACTTTTTCTATTTTGGTATTAAAGGCTTGAAAAGGGAGGCAAATTAAGCTCATAATTTTTTTCTTTCAAAACAGAATAGTAAGTAGATAATTTTCTCCTGTTTTCTCTTTCAACCAATCAAGAGAGAGTAATAAATCTTGTCGCATTTCCTGGATCATTCTCTCTTCATTCTGTTTTGCACGTATATATATCTCCTTTCTCTTAATGGAATACATGAATAGAGACGAAGTAACACAAATATCTCCCGTAGTCAGTTTATTTTCATGAGTCAGGCTGGTGGGAGCGAGAAATTTGAGATAACTAAGCTCCAACTTAGCTTCCATTTTTTACCTATGCTTTAGTGAACTTCGGGTTAGGTCGGATCATGGCAAAAGAAGGCAAATATAACATATAAAGATGTATTGAATACTTTGTGGTCGTCCAATATGAACAACTACTTAAAATCAATAGAAAATGGCCAAATATACCCTTGTACTTTTGAAAAACGTTTAAATATACCCTTTGTTATACGATGAGTCCAAATATATCCCTGACGTTATACGTTGGGTTCAAGTATAGCCCTCATTATTTAAACAGAGGGACACGTGTCATCGTCTTGTTGGCCAATTTTAAATATCTCCTTGTGAGCACGTGATTTTTGCCCTACATGAATTATTCCCATAATTTCAAAACAAAATAATTTCTTTCAGTATTTACAATATTGTGTATTTTTGTGGCATTTTATGTTAATCGTTTGCATTTTGTCTGTGCATGTTAATTTTGAAAAAATACAAAAAAATATGTTGCATTTGCATTTAGGATTTACTTCTACATTTTAGGATTAAGAAAAAATTAGTTGTTTTATAAAATGGGAAAATCACAAAAAATAGTTTATTTTGCGCCTTTTAATTTTAATTTTGAATTTTGGTAGTTTTTTTTTCCTTTAATTTGTTTTTTTAATTAGATGTGGTAATTATGAGTTAATTAATTCAATTTGATAGGTTAATTTGATTTTTAATTTTAATCTAGGTTTTTATTTTAATTTTGGAAGAAGAAAAATGAATTAAAAAGGAACTAAAAAGAAAATTGAAGTGAAAGAGAAAGGAGTATTAATTGGGCCAAGTTTTAATTTCACCAGGCCCAGACGAATCCCCCTTGAGACCCAGCCCAAGCCTGCCTAACCCGTCCCCTGTAACCCGGTCCAGCAACCCCATTNATTCAAAAACGACGCCGTTCTGCCCAGGTGAATCTCATCCGTTGATCCTTCAAGATCCAACGGTTGAGAACTAAGTCTCAAATCCCTTATAACTGTCCGAAAAATTAATTAATCCTAAAACCATACCCCTCTTCCTCGTACCAACGCCTCCCCTGTAACGCCGGTGTCGGCCGCCCTCGCCCCACCGTCTACCACCGTCCCTCCGCCGTTCGCCGCCGGCCGGAAATCGTTGCCGTCGGCGGCGATGCTCCAAATCCGCCCGAAATTTCACCACAAGTTCCCCTTTTCCTCCTCTTTCCAAATCCCCAAATACCATCCCTCAATTCCTAGCCAAACTTCTCGAATATTGGATCGAATTTTCGGCCAAAATGCAAACACGTCCAAAGGCACCCAAATTCACACCACCATACCATCTCAGTCCCCTCGTTATGAATACGATCATATTTTTCCTCAAATCATCCTCCAACGCCTCAAATAATTCAAACAATGCTCGCCGTCTCCGCCGTGTCCGGTGGCGGTCATCCCAAACCATCCCAAAATTACACCAAAGCTTCTCCTCACCCTTCTCCTTCCGAATTTACAGTCAATAGGCTTCAAATCTTCCTCAAGCGGTTCAAATCTTAGATCTAGAAATAACCCAGAACCCTAATTGCTCACTGTTTTGGGGCTTTTGTGATTTTGGGTGATAATAGCCCTTAATCATGTGTTTTCTTATGAAAACACATGATTAAGGACGGTTTTTACCTAAATAAGGCCAAGAAATCTACCAGAGTCGAGTCTAAATCCGAGTCCAGAGGTATTCCATTTTTCTTTATTTTTCCTTCTGTTCTCTCTTTGTTTTAGATGTTTATTTCGTTGTCCTATTTTTGTTCTGTGGATTCTGACTGTCATATGGCATGATTAAATTCTGATTTTATATCATGATAATTCTTTTTCATTATTATTTGCCCGATTGTAGGTGTACTGTTCTTAGTTTAATAATAACAATTCTTAGGATACGTTTTGATTAATTCAAGTCTTAAAATAAGTTTAACTAGATTTTTATAGTCTATTGATTAGAGTTAATTTCATAACTAGTTATTTTGTCCAGTTAGTTTGATTGATTTTAACCTTAGTAGGTTATCCATAGTTAAGTGAACTGCTTGGTTATAGCTGATGATCTTTAACTAGGGTAAAAAAGGTTGAGGTTTGGTTTAACTAGGGTTAGTAATTTCAGGGGTAGTCAAGGGTAGTATAGGCATGGGAAATGGTAGTTTAATCAGATTTAGTAAATATTGAAGTAGGGTAAGGGTAGAATAGGAATTGTAATGGGCATAGAACCTTCTAGGATGGACTATAGTATAGATTTCAATAGAGTAGGTGTAGTTACTTGTGTAACAAGTCAGAAAATAAAGGGTAAACACTGAAAATAAAAGAGGGACTAGAAGTGTAAAGGAAAAATCTGATAGAGCCTTAGTTTTGTCTATAAAAGGGATGCCCATTGCCTTGTTGAGGAAGTTTTTAGCAGCGATAAAAACCCCTCCCGGACTCTTCAGAAGGTGGAGATCAGAAAATTGAAATCCAACTCCCTTAGATCTCAGTTTTCTCAAAATTTCCAGAAAAACAATAGAAAATCAAAAAAAAAAATTTACTGTTTCATTAATTTCTCCTTAGCTCACCTTCAGATTCCAATCCTTAATCCAATTGTCTAGTTCATTAAGGATCAGAAGTGATTTGCACTCATCTGATTCTGCTCGACATTGATATTTACAAGCTGTACAAGTCAGATGTGCATGAGATTTGCTTAGTTCTAGTTGATTGTTGGTTGCTTACTGGTCGTGTTAAGTGCTGAGTTCATTTCTGGCTATTTGGTGCTATTTTGGGGTGGATCTGTGGATTCTGCTTGGTTTTCCAACTTATCCTGAATTGCTGAACATTTTATGGGCTATTATACTCATCTATTGATTGCTGCTGGGTTTTAACTCATTCCTGAACTGCTGCTGGGAATTGTTACTGCTGCTGACTTCTTCCTTTTCTGTTTGATTCAAATATTCAGGTACACATCTTGTACTTCCCAGGCATCTGAAGTGAAATGAAGTGCTGATCATGCCTCTCTTATTGAACTCCTTTGTTTTAACTTGTGATTGATTAGGACTCTATTGTTGTATGTAATCACTAAGGACTGTATAATTGGACTGAATATCTAGACTGTGTAATGGATTTTAATTATGATTATGTTAATTCACACATTAGCATCCGATGTTTAACTCCTGTAATTAAAACTGGGCAGTATTAGGCTGATATGATTGGACTGTTTCGATTTTTATTTTTATGTCAATGGACTGCCTATTGCAGTTGTTTGTATGAACAAGTGTGGTAGAGTAATGTAACATACTAGCCTGATAAGTTGAAGTTGGAATAGAATAAGGACTTGAACATCTTAAGTTTGATACCTCCATATTATTAATCATCACCTTAGTCTAGTTATCCCGTATCTATTTCTGAAATTATTTGCAGCAAGTAGTGGATACAATTGAACAACTCGAAATAGGTTCAGTAGTATTTTTCCGTGTGAATTTGCTTAAGTTCCAGTTCTGATTGAGGTCTGTTAACGGATCGAGGCTTAACAGCCTATTTTTGAATAACGTGGGCACTAGTCTCTACTGATATGCGACCCCGTCCAGTAGCCCCTCACTTGGGCCGGCGTTAGCCCTGGGTTTAATTGGCCTCTCAGGATCTGGGCTGATCAATGTGTCTTTCTATTTGGGTTAAGTTGAAGCCCAATGTGACGAAAACCCAATCCACCATAGGTTCTGGTACGGGTTTTGGACCGCCCAGGCAAGTATTAATGAAATTAAACTGCGTTACAGGTATAGTCACTAATAGAAGAATTATAGTCCTTTTAGGGTATCCTTTAAAATACTCGAGGTGCGCCGCGCCAAATAGAATCACAAATTGCGTGGCCCCCTTAATCGTATTTAAAATATTTAGACCCCGGGAAGAGCCATTTAGCGAATTTCATGGTCTCTCACAAAGTTAAT
>NW_017671112.1:21246-25039 GCF_001879085.1 Nicotiana attenuata
GTTTCTTTCTTGGCAAGGAATAAGAATAGGCCATGAGTGGTGCTAAGTCAGAAGAATTTATAACTCTTGGCTTCGCAATAATCTCAAATTTAGGAAAATAATTATAAACATCCGTAGTTTGCTTTAGTTGAGTACAATCCTTTGAAATTAGAATCGAGGTGTGCCATTAGTTGAATTTTTCATGGCCCTCACAAAACTTGAAAGTGCGTAGTTGCTTTAGGCGCTATTTTAAAAATTACTTTCCTAAACTCGGGTGTGCAGTTCATGTGACCCAAATCCTAATCCCAAAACGTTGAATAAAAATGTGTTGAGGATCCGGGTGCATTTCATGTGACGTGATCCAAAAATACGTTTTTAAACGACGTTCACTTTCTTAAAATTTATTTAATTAAAAGCGGTTAAATCCTGAAAAATGCACATAGGTTTGAACATGTACTAAAATCAAATAATTAAGCCACATATAGCAGTTGAGCGACCGTGCTAGAACCACGGAACTCGGGAGTGCCTAACCCCTTCTCCCGGGTTAACAGAATTCCTTACCCGGATTTCTGGTTCGCGACTGTTAAACAGAGTCAAACCTTTTCCTCGATTCGGGATTCAAACCGGTGACTTGGGACACCATAAATCTCCCAAGTGGCGACTCTGAACTTCTTAATAAACGAATCCCGGTTCGATTGTCCTTTAATTGGAAAAACTCCTTTATTATACCCTTCACGGGGTGTAATAATAAAAAATGAGGCGTGACAGCTCCGGCGACTCTGCTGGGGATAAGAACCCAGAATTTCGGTTCAGGGTTCAAGAATTCGAGCTCAGTTAAATTGTTATATTTGGCTTTATCTGATTTTTCTACATGTTCCATGCTATGTGCTAAATGTTTTACCGCTTTGATATTTGTTGAATTATATAGAAACTGTTGCGACTCTGCACTTCGTGTAGCTTCTCTTCTGTTTAGAGTCTTTTTCCATTTAGAACGAGGTTTGGATAAGTTGCTAAGCCGGCGGAGCTTCTGTATCCCCGGTACGCTGCCTCCCCCTCGGCCCGAGTTGTCCGCTCGGGTAAGCCAGGTCTAGACCAATAAACCTAGGGTTAAACCTAGAAGAACAAAACCTCATGCTGAATCCCTAGTAGGACGCTTGTTTGCATCATATGCATTTGACTTAGGGGACTCAACACAGGGGTTGGGTCCGTCTAGGACAGGTATACCCGGAATAATGGACCATCCTGGTTTTTCACAACAAATGCGCATTTATTTGCTCAGCTTTGCATGTTGACCGGCTTGTCTAAATGAGTGAAGTATGAAAATATGCAGTGTCAGGACTAAGTGAGGGTGACCATTTGTTGTGAAAAACCAATATCCAAGTAGTGCCGAAATGCTGCCGGATTTTTGAGAAAATGAAAGAAAAAGAAGAAAAGTAGTTTTTTAGTTTGTTTTGTTTACCAATGGAAAAGAAAAACCAAAAAGAGTTTTATTTTCAAATTAGTTTGTTTATTAGCCACTGAAAAAGAAAATATAAAAAAGAATCTTGCTTTCAGAAATAGTGCATTTGCCAACAAAAACAAAAGAGTCTTGTTTTCAAAAATAGTTAGGTTTATTTGCCCGAACTATGCATACATGATTCTCGTCTTTCGGGGCGTGATACGTAGGCAACCCACATAGGGTCTTTCCTAGTAAACTTAGGTTCTTGGCTTTGCGGGGTCTTAGCCAAATTTTGCACTTCTAGCCATCTTTTGGCCAAAATAAACCATTTTGCAAAAATAGACTAAACCATGTCTTGCATGTGTCTAGTAGGAATGTTATTGTCTCACATAGTGTTGGTTTAAGATTTCTCATACAGGTGTGGATTTACTTACCGGAGTTTGAGCATGACAGATACCCCAGGGCCACTGCATTCAGAAGTTGCTTGAGGAGAATTTTATTTTTATGTCGTCTTTTACTTTCTAGTTTTATACAGTAATGTCAAGTCTTTTGTTATTGTATTTTCTGCTTTATATTTGAAAAATTGTGCTGTAACTCAAAAATCCAAAAAAAGAGATGTTGCATTTTATATTTCCGTTATAAGTTTTCTTTAGAATACTAATTCTAGAAATGGAAAAAAAAATTTTGAGGTTGTTTTTCCCTTAGGCAATTAATATCTAGGACTTAAAATAAATTGTTTTTATATTTCCTTTAAGTATATTAGGACCAAAAATTCAAAAAAAAAAAAAAAGAGAATTTTCCTTTTAGTACCCTTTTTAAAAGTTTTCTTTAAGGTATTAATCTAAAAAATCCAAAAAGATTTTCTTTTGAGGTTCTTCTTTGGGAAATTAATGAAAAATGGAAAAATATTCTTTTATTTTCCCAAGAACTTTAGGACAGTGTGCACAGAAGAGAAAAAAACATACTTTATCTTTATTTTTAAAGTTTCTTTCTTAGGTAATCAAAAACCGAAATCCAAAAAAAATATTTTTATTTTGTTCATTTCTCGTTTCGAAGTCTTTCTTCAGGAATATCAAATGAAAATTCGAAATATTTTTCTTTGGTTTATTGTTTGGACTTCATTTCTTTAAAAAAAAAAAGAATCAAAAAATATTTTTCTCTTGTAGGATTTTTCCTTAATAATTTTCCATAGAGTCTTTGTTTCAAAAGAAGAGAAAAAAGAACAAAAATATTTGCTCGTTAAGCTTGAGTTTAGAATAGGTTATAGAACACTAAGTCTAGAAAATTCAGAAAAAAAGGGTTTTGCTTCTTTTATTTCTCTTTTCTCATCAGAGTAGTCATTAAGGTAAAAAAAGAAAAGAAAAAAAAGAGAAAACAATAGCTTGTTTGCTTTATTCTCGATCTTCCCGAACAACGCTGGTTTGATTCTCACCGGATGTGAGATACGTAGGCAACCCTCATCGGGTCCAACCACCCTTTTTCAGAAATAGCCAAAAATACCAAGACTTTAACTTTTTGTCAAAATAAGTCGGGTGCCGCCATTCTTGTTTAAAATAAGCCGAATGTCCCCAAAAGGGCGCCGGAAGGCTATTTTTGCAAGAACAGCCACCCTGAGTCATTTTTAAATGGTTTGCGGGCACAGCCTTAAAATCTCCCTCCCGGAAGTGCTGAGAGGCCGTATTTGCAAAACCAGGTCTTTGCTTTCTTAAATAAAATTTTTGAAAAAAATAGCCACTTTTCTTTTAAGTCAATAAGTCAGCTTTCTTTAAATAGTCACACTTTCCCTTGGAACTCCTTGTCCAGGATGATCCAGTTGACATTGAAACCTTCTCAGTCTTGCGCAGGCCCGCGGCGATGCCGAGAGATGCCCCGCGGGCCCCAGGATTTGAAGCTTTGATGTATTCTTAGATAATCGAGTCTGTATTTTTGTTTTTGAGTCTGTTTTTGTAACTTCCCTTTTTGAGAAAAAGAAAAAACAAATAGTCTAATAGCTTTGTAATCGCAGTTGTTATTAATGAAAATTTGAAAATTCCCGAAAAATTGTTTCTTTATTTCTTGCATTTATTTTTGCATTTATTTGGAAGAACTACGCTTGGTCTGATTCACGCGGGGTCGTGATACGTAGGCAATCTCCATAGGATTCGACCGTAACTAAATAAAAAAAAGTGAAAAAAAAAACGAGAAAGGAAAGAAAAACAAGGAGGAAAAGAAAATAAGACACCAAATAAAAAGGGCAAATAAGAGAAAATAAAAAGAGAGCAAGAGAAAAGAAAGAAACGAGCGGAAAAACAATTTGAGGAAAGGAGAGAATAGGAACAAGAAAAACCAAGGCAAAAGAAAAGAAGGAAAGGAAAAGAGAGGAAAATGAGAGGAAAG